>NW_003852396.1:34270762-34280995 GCF_000181295.1 Otolemur garnettii
ACTAATGAATATTGATGCAAAAATATTCAACAAGATCCTAACCAACAGAATCCAGCAACACATCAAACAAATCATACACCATGACCAAGTGGGTTTTATCCCAGGATCTTAAGGATGGTTCAACATACGTAAATCTATAAATATAATTCATCAAATAAACAAATTTTAAAAAAGACTATACGATTCTCTCAATTGATGCAGAAAAAGCTTTTGATAATATCCAGAATCCCTTCATGATCAGAACACTTAAGAAAATTGGTATAGAAGGAACATTTCTTAAACAGATAGATGCCATCTACAGCAAACCCACAGCCAATATTGTAGTGAATAGAATTAAATTGAAATCATTTCCACTCAGATCAGGAACCAGGAAAGGTTGCCCATTGTCTCCATTGCTCTTTAGCATTGTAATGGAAGTTTTAACCATTGCAATTAGGGAAGAAAAGGTGATCAAGGGTATCCATATAGGATCAGAAGAGATTAAACTTCCACTCTTTGCATATGATATAATTGTATATCTGGAAAACACCAGAGATTCTACTATAAAACTTTTAGAAGTGATAAAGGAATACAGCAGCTTCTCAGGTTACAAAATCAACACTCATAAATTGGTAGCCTTTATATATACCAACAGCAGCCAAGCTGAAAAAACAGTCAAGGACTCAATTCCGTTCACAGTACTGCCAAAGAAGATGAAATATTTGGGAGTTTATCTAACAAAGGACGTGAAATATCTTTATAAAGAGAACTATGAAACTCTAAGAAATGAAATGGCTGAAAATGTTAACAAATGGAAAAACTTAGCATGCTCATGACTGGGAAGAATCAATATTGTTAAAATGTTCATACTTCCCAAAGCAATATATAATTTTAATGCAATCCCTATTAAAGTTCCACTGTCATACTTTACAGATCTTGAAAAAACAAAAATACTTCATTTTATATGGAATCATAAAAAACTTTGAATAGCCAAGACATTACTCAGAAATAAAAACAAAACAGGAGGAATCACGTTACCAGACCTCAGACTATACTATAAATCAATAGTGATCAAAACAGCATGGTACTGGCACAAAAACAGAGAGGTAGATGTATGGAACAGAATAGAGAGCCAACAGATGAATCCAGCTACTTACCGTTAGCTGATCTTTGACAAGCCAATTAAAAACATTGAGTGGGGAAAATATTTCCTATTTAACAAATAGTGCTGGGCAAACGAGCTGGCAACCTGTAGAAGACTGAAACTGGACCCACACCTTTCACCATTAACTAAAATAGACTCTCACTGGGTTAAAGATTTAAACTTAAGACATGAAACCATAAAAATACTAGAAGAATGTGTAGGGAAAACATTTGAAGGAATCAGCCTGGGCGAATATTTTATGAGGTAGATGCCCCTGGGCAATTGAAGCAACATCAAAATTACACTATTGGGACCTGATCAAACTAAAGAGCTTCTGCACAGCCAAGACCACAGTAAGTAAAGCAAGCAGACAGCGCTCAGAATGGGAGAAAATAATTGCAGTTTATGTCTCTGACAAAGGTTTAATAACCAGAATCCACAGAGAACTCAAACATATTAGCAAGAAAAGAACAAGTGATCCCATCTCAGGGTGGGCAGAAAAAAACTTCTCTAAAGAAGTTAGGTGCGTGGCCTACAGATATATGAAAAAATGCTCACCATCCTTAAGCATCAGAGAAATGCAAATCAAAACTACTTTGAGATATCACCTAACTCCAGTAAGATCAGCTCATATCACAAAATCCCAAAACCAGTGATTTTGGCGTAGATGTGGAGATACTACACTTGATCTTAGCCAAAAGGCCGAGAAACGATAAAGTATACTTTTATTTTTTTGCAATTTTTGGCCGGGGCTGGGTTTGAACCTGCCACCTCCAGCTTATGGGGTCGGCACCCTACCCCTTTGAGCCACAGGCACTGCCCCTGGTATGGATGTGGAGAAAAGGGAATGCTTCTACACTGCTGGTGCGAATGCAAATTAATACATTCCTTTTGGAAAGACGTCTGGAGAACACTTAGAGAACTAAAAATAGACCTGCCATTTGATCCTACAATTCCTTTATTGGGTATATATCTAGAAGACCAAAAATCACATTACAACAAAGATATTTGTATCAGAATGTTTATTGCAGCCCAATTTATAATTGCTAAGTCATGAAAGAAGTCCAAGTGCCCATCGAATTTCCATGCTGTTAAAATGACAAAAAAAATCAAAAGACTTATAAGTCAAATCTGTCAAGTGTAGAACATAAATGTCTTCACACAGTAATCAAGTAAATGAGGCAAAAGCTATGTTGATTGGTTTGATGTAAGCACGTCAGATTGTATAAAAAAATCAACACATTGTACTCCACATATTCATAAATGTATTCATGATCTATGTGCATATGACTTAATAAAAAAACAAATTGAAAAAAGATGTAATAGAAGTACAAGGGATAACATAACTCTGGTAGATTCACTTGGATGTAATTACAAATGACACTTTTTTAGGAACTAGGTCAAGAATTTGACCTATGATTATCAGAGAGAGTAAAAAGACGTCAATTATATTTTCAACTTTGTGCAGCCATCTTCAACATAATTGGCTTAAACTCTGAAATCTGTTTTATATATTATTTCAAAATTTCTAAAAATCCTCCTACACATAGTTTAACACATAAATCTATAATGTAATATTCTTAGCCTAAATTGTCTCCCACTCTTGGTATCTCAAAATATAAGATTCTATCACTTTATCTTTTTGTCACCAAACAGCCAAATAAAACATAAAATATACAGAAGTTCACAAATATTCATTTACTGAATGTACCTTCCATAATTATACACCACTATACCCTGTTCTCTTGTCCATTTTTAAATGAATAGCTTCTTCTGTTCTAGGTACCTAGATTCAAATTCTCAATTATAATCTGTTATAGAGAATTTTATGAACCATAGTTTACTCATATAAATATAAAAATATTAGCAGTTGCCACATCGTAGAATTCCAATAAGAAACTAATGTGTCAATATAAGTAAGTTATTTAGAACAATAAATGCTAATGAGTTGAACAGTGCCATTGTGATTACATTTAGAACTCTGTCAGCAAAGTTATGTATCATGCCTGAGCAAACTTTTTCTCATTGCTTTCATTTTCCTTTGTGTGTTTCAGAAACTGCTACAATTTAAATATTATATAGCCTAATTATCTACCTTCTACTAATAGCTGGATTTTCAGGAGAGACATTTTACAGTCTTAAAAATCAAATTATTAATGAAAACTAAAGAATAACTTCTTTATAGGGTTACATTGGGGATCAAACAATGTAGAAATATAATCACTTCATGAAAGGTATAATTCTTACAGATTATAATATTATCATCACTAGAGTCATTAGTATCCTTCAATTCAAAAGGTTGTGGATAAAGGAGTGTCATTACTATTTATGTTCCCCGTTTGCACCCTATCCTTTTAGGCATTAAATGCCTTCTAATGAACATATGGAAGAAACAATTAACTACAAGACAATCTGAGACTACTGATGATTAATCATTTTTTATGAAAAAAATTCTCAATATTCGCTCCCGAATCTGCTTGGTCCTAACTCCATAGATCACAGGATTGAGGGCTGGTGGAAAAACCACATATAGATTGGCTAAGAAGATATGGATATATTGTGGGATGTTGTGGCCAAAACGATGTGTTAAAAAAGAGAAAAATGCTGGCATGAAAAAAGCTAAGATAACACCAATGTGGGAGCCACAGGTATTGAGAGCTTTGAGCCGGGCCTCCCAGGAGGGCAAGCAGAAGACAGCATAGAGAATGTGAACATAGGAAAGAATAATAAAAATTACATCTAATAATAATATAAACATATCCCCAAGACCAAATATAATGTTGACTTTGATGCTGGAACAGGCCAGACGGGCAATGCCCATGTGCTCACAGTAAGTATGAGAAATGATATGGTGCCCACAGAAGGGAAGCCTCAGGAGCAGAAACACCAGTGGAACCACCATGCACAGACTCCTCAGGATAGCAATGCCTGCAATGAGGCAGATGATTTTGCTGGTGAGGATCATCGTGTACCGAAGGGGGTTGCAAATGGCAATATAGCGGTCAAAAGCCATGGCCACCAACACAATGCTCTCCATGGCAGTGAAGAAATGAATAAAGAACATCTGGGAAAGACAGTTTTCAAAAGATATTTCCCTGAGGCTGAACCAGAAGATGCCCAGCATTTTGGGGATGGTGGCTGTAGACAATCCCAGGTCAATGGAATCCAGCATGGCCAGGAAGTAGTACATGGGTTCATGGAGACTGTGTTCAGTCTGGATTACATACAGGATAGTAGCATTCCCCAGGAGTGCAACAAGATACATAAAGAAAAAAGGGAATCCAATCCAGATGTGTACGTCTTCTAGCCCTGGGATGCCAAGCAATAGGAAGGAAGAAGGATGGAACTGGGTTTCGTTAGAAATGGACATTCTTCTTGCCACTATTGGTGATTGTGCATATCAGAGTCAGATATTGATTTTCCATCAGTGATTTGTTACTCATTTTCATCTTTTTCCAGACTCCTGGTAAAAGGTAAAGTAACATGTTAATATTCCTTTTCTGCTGTTCTATGTTATCAACACTTTCTGCCACTCTCACCTGAAGAGAAGATGGTTCCAGATACAGACCCAGCCTTGTTTTTATCCAGATCCTTTCACACATAAAATGTTGAATTTGAAGAGACAGGAGTAGAATACCATCTACCAGAGAGGAGTAGAAGACCAATATTGATCTTATTAGGTCAATATTCAGGGTAAAAAGTTAGAATAATGAAGGTTTTGTTCTTTGCATCTGGAAATATTACACACATTACACTTAAGGTACATGAACAATTCTTTAGCATAAGTAATCCAATCCATTGTCCTACTAGGGAACTTGAAGATCATAAATATTTATAATACCTATTAATGTATACTTAACATATATTTATGTATAAATTATTACATTTATATGTATATATTTAAATGTATGTGTATACTGTTGGATATCTGATTCTGAACACAGAGATAACAAATTTACTTTTTTAAATTTATGCACTTAAACCTTTATAAACATATTAAATCTCAGATAACATGTTTGTTCAGCAAAGGAGTAAAAGGAGAAAGACACACATTATGACAACAACCAGAATGTTCTGTATCATTAGCAACATAGCTTCCATCTTAACTTAGTCTTTGAAAAGTCATTCCCATCTAGAATATTTTAGATCATGAATAAAGACATGGATAAAAACATTTTGCCCCAAGACTTTTAAACTCAAGGTAAAACTTGAGTTTATAAGGTACTTTAAATTAAAATGGTCAAATTTCAAATTTATTAATGAAGCTTGGGATTGACAATCAAGGGTACCTAAAAAGTCTCTAATTTCTTGAATCCACTCTATTTAAATCCTATCTAACCTTGTTTATAGATGGCAAAAGGCATATTGCTTTAGACACCTTTGAGACCGGAGTTCAACAAACCTGTCCTCTATCACAGATTTAATGTTTTTCTGAAAGTCTTCTTTTAAGACTTCTTAAATAAAAACAAATTTATTAGATGATTTTTTCTATGCCAAGTAGGTTCAGTGTCAAAAATGTAAATTTATTTATTCTGAATTAGTATTTTAAAACAGTAAGGAAAGACAAGTTTGTTTGGTAACTTCCTGAGATGAAACAATTTTGAAAATAGTGTAGAAATTATACACTCTTGGAATGGATGCATGGAAATAGTGAGAGTTCAGATTTGAGTGGTACTCATCAGAGATAAACATATAAGAAAAGCATCATAGCATTATGGTAGAAAAATACTAAAAATGCTATTGGCATGAAGTATGACAAAATAAGCTCCATAAAGGAGGTAAAAAAGACCAAAGAAAACTATAGTTTTATAGACAGATGATATGGGGGGGTTATTCTAGCTGGAGAGAAAATCATATACAAATTGAGAACAAAAATCAAAATTATTAGTGATCCTATTTTGCAAGATGAGTTCCCACCCAGGACCTAGTCTTTATGGCCCTCTATGTGACTTTCTTCAGATTCTGGAGATTGATGACTCTAGCTTTAACTCAATAATGTCTGAGTCACTCTTAAATCCTGCCTACAGCAGGGGTTTTTAGAATTATTATGGTTTTATCCAAAGAGAAATGCCTATTTTATTCTCAATCTTGATTTTACAAGAGCATTTCTGCAATCGGTGCCTTCTTAAGAGCTGATATAACTACACTTTCAAATCAATAAACAATGAGTAAGACAACTAGTCATTTATGCATTTTCCATAAGAATATACTAACCTATTCTACCAACACTATTCATGGCTTCTAAAACCTTTTCCAGGTGCAAAGATAAGAATGGGCTCCAGTCTCTCCACTGAGACTGTGGTTTCTAACATCCTGAAATGAATTTATCAAAAGCAATTTTCTCACTTGTGCATTATGTTAATTATTACTTCACCATATTCCATGGCCATTACCCAATGTACCTACCTTGGCCCACAAACATGAACACTATGTCCTAAAACTGATAAAGATGAATAGAATAGATTCTCTGCATCAGTGGTTTACAACAAGAGATGAGTTTGCTACTCAGGGATATATGACAATGTCTGGAGAGATTTGTAATTATCACAACTCGAGACAAGTGTTACAGATATCAGTACATAGATGTCAGAAAATCTGGCTAAACATTCTGAAACCCACACCTCCCCACAGAACAGAATTATCTAGCCCTATATGTCGGTAGTACAGAGATTGGAACATGCTACTGTACACGTTTTATCTAATCCCAGCCTAATTTTCAGTCCCATGGCATAGGCTCTTGACCAAATATTACCATTTGGTTCATAGCTTATAAGGTGAGAAAAAGTAACTGGTTTGACACAGAATTTCTGTCTGCATCTTATCTGTAGTTGCATTTGTAAGATACAAAGAGATAGATAAACCTGTAGGAAAACGTGTAGCCATTTTATAAGTATAATATTTGAAATGCCCAACATTGGCCTGTGTGTTCTTTCTTCATCCTTTACCAACACTCTGAACAATATATCTATTTTCCCTCCCCATCTTTACCTTATTTTTGCATGAACTCATTCCTTATCTCTCACACTATTTCCTATAACTCAAACTGGTATACCGTAGCCTTACCATGCTTTCCAGATAGCTCAGAGAGGCTGAACTTTCAAAACATAATCTGACATCTCTCTACACCCAGAGCTTGCTAAGTAAGTATAGGTAGGTATTTATAGTGGCACAGTACCCTGTTTCTACTGAGAAGGGGACTGTAGTCTCCCAGGATTCTCAGCATAAACTAAATGATATCCACTAGAGAGTTCTCTTATGAAACCTCCCTCTCTATACAGAACTATGGGCCAAGGGTCCTCTACTTTTTCTTTTCCAATGATATAGTCTACATCTTTTCTTCTTTCCAAGTTATAACAGAAGTCAAAGTTCCTCCTTAACAACTGGTCAGTCAATATAAGCTTTTGACACCCACTTCAATAGCATGTTTCATTAGTTTCCTTTGCTCTTCTGTCTACATCTTCTCTGCTATAGTTTATATTTTTATATTTCTAAAATTTATTGTTCTACTCCTCATGAATTATGCAAGAGAATGACTGCATAAGGCAACAGAGACAAGGACAAGGATCCTGGAGGAGAGAAAACTCACTAAGTTGAGCATAACTTCCTACTCATCATTTTCCATGGGTTTTTAATGAATGTAGAAGCAGAGGAAGAGGCTGATGACCAGGAAAGAGGGAAACAACCCAAATTCAAGGAAAAGTCTGAGCCTTGCCAAATTATTACTGCTCAAAGGTGAAAAAATTCATCTGGAGATTCAAAAGCAGCCAGGATGTGAGTAACCAAGATCTCACAATGAAAAGAGATATAAAAATGCAAGCCTAAAAATCTATGCTACTCTTCTTGTAGAGCTGTTTCTTTCATCTAAATCTGCATAAGGCAAATGAAGAAAGCAGATATAAAATCACAACATAATATTGGCAGTCTTGTAGTACTAAAAAGACAAAAATTAGTGTTCAGAACACAGCTAGAAAGATGATGCATGGTAGAAACCTCTGGAAAGCAATGTTACAAAAGTAGATAGTGTCTTCCAAAAATTTTACAGTGATAAAATCTGCCAAAGTACAAACTAAATATTTTCATGGGTTCCTTCATTCAGGACTGGAAAGGGATCCCCATTTTCTGGGCCTAAGTGAACAAACTAGCCTGACCATTATCTCATCTGAGCCACAGATGTGTGGCTTAAATAAGATGTGTCCCTCTGGACCAGAAAACACACCTAAGTGGGATCACATTCCTACAAAGGGGCAATTTTAAAATTCACTTCTGCCCAAAGACTTCTGGTGCCAAACAGTTATGACATATCCCAGACATACATTCCATTTTCCCAAACTTCCTTGACTGTAGGATTGAAAAAGCAGTATATATAAAAACCTAGATAGAAGACCCAGATGGGCTGCTCACTCAAGTTACTCCTTCACTGCAGCAGAGGCTTCCTTATCTGTCTTCTTATCTGTCAATAAAATCTGTCATTTTGCTTACTCGCAGTGGTCTGTGGGTTCATTCTTTGAATCTCTGAGACCAAGGACCTGGCAGACACAGATGGAGATTCCAGCTATAACATGTATCCCAGCTTAGAAGAGAGATAAATCTCCAAAGAAAAATTTGAAAACCACATTGCAAATGCTACAGTGAAAATATGCATTATATATTGTAGGTGTAGAGATGGATCAATATAAATTTCACAAAGAAAATTAAGATTATGCTATGACTTATACAGAAATTCCTCAAAAACAAGAAACAAAAAGACATTACCCCAGGTAGAGAGAATAAGGACAAAGTGAGACAAGGAAGTACACTGGCCAGCCAGAACATAATCTTGGAAATTTGGTCATCTATATTACCTTTTACAGAGATTCAGTAGACATTTAAGTGTCCACTGCAATCTAAATATCTATGGACTTTTAAGTTATTAGAAATATCTGGTAACTTGGTCACTCTTAGGGATAAGACAGAAACTCAGAAAGATAAAATAAGGCTATATACCACAAAAATTTATCACCCTTTTTCTTGTAGATTTTCCAACAAGTTTTAAAACTAAGATTTCTTCTATTGAGAAAACCTTATTTATAATTCTATAAACATTTCTCAAAACATCTAGTCACTTAATTATTCTACAACTTTATGCTGACCTATGATTTTCATCTGGTTATCCTCCAACATGTGCTGAGTTCAGAAATAGGGCTAGGGCCCATGACCACTTTTTACCTTTTTAAATGAAGTCCCTAAATAGTAAATTATATATAACAGCCATTTCCTCAGCTTTGCATCTTATTACTCTGCTTTAATCCAGTAACACCCCACAGCCTCCATATACACCTCGGTACATAACCCAAGTCAGATGAGGGTAAGCAGAAGAGATAATGTACATGTCCTGGTTTTTATATCTACTTAATCTTTCAATTGCAGAATTATTATTCTAGAATGAATCCTTATTTCCTCCATCAGCTTTTTTGTTAACCTTAGCCCTGGGCCCTATTTATATGAAACCCTATCTCTCAGGGCCATGCTCTATAATTCAATTCTTCTTAGATTTATTTATTCATAATAGCATTTATTGATCACTTTTACTATATATAATAATGTTCTATAAATAAAGGGTAGTACTTTCCCTCTTGTTATCACATTGGGACCCTGTACATATGTTCAGAAAGGATATATGCATATTAGCGCATCTTCTTCCTCATTAGTTTTGTAGTCCTATTTGATTTGAGCATGAAATTTTGTGTCGTTGAAGGTAATGTATTAAAGAAAAGTGTTTAGTCTGGGGAGGTCATAAGCATAATTCTTTTTTGTCTTCCATACTCTGACTGCCCTCCATGTCCCCATATAAATTTGGCATAAACATTTCACCATATTGCCTACTTTACATTGCACCTAAACTTTGGTATGACTTAACTTGATCTCTAAATCTCTAAAAAGCAACATTTTGAAACACGGTTTGGCATCAGTTGGGTGCACATGATTTAATATGTTGATGGAAAGCCATAACTCAATTTTAGCCCAGGAATATGGGGAGACGGCAGAGGGAGTGGAGGGGAGGGTGGAGGGTAGATGATTGGTGGGATCACACCTATGGTTCATCCTATAAGGGTACATGTGAATCTCTCTAA
>NW_003852396.1:34281162-34318027 GCF_000181295.1 Otolemur garnettii
ATTTTTTTTTTTTTTTTTTTTTTTTTGGCTAGTGTGGGGTTTGAACCCGCCATTTCCAGTATATGGGGTAGGCGCCCTATTCCTTTGAGCCACAGGCGCCACCCTGAAAACCTGATTTTGCTGAGATAAGAATCGCCATATCTGTAAGTCATTGACATAGCTTAATTAAAAGGCACTGGAAATTTATTTTGCAATCTCTTTTCCTGACATTGATATTATAAAAAAAAATTCTTCATTGTTTCTTTATTTTTCCCTATAAACCATTCTTTACCAAAAAGAATTTGTAAATGATTGTTTCATTTCAAATTAAATTTCAAACTCCTCAGTGAACGACTGATTTATTGGCTCAGATTCCATTTTACTAACCTACATTCTCCACTATCTTTTGTCAGGTTATTAAAATGAAATACCCAATTTTGATTGAAAAGTTTCTTATACATCAAGCAAGAATCAGCACAATTAATCAAATTATATACCTAAAATAGTAACACAGTTTTGCCATCTTAACAGTAGCTTGTTTATGCCACTAGTGAAAAAGCCTGAAGAGCAAATGGTAAATAAATCACAGAAAGCATTTTCCACAGCTTATTGAGAATTGAACATTTCTCCTAGCAAGGGTGGTCCAAAGCCTGGAAGAAGTTGGTGCAAGGTCTGGTGAATATGATGGATGGCAGAGATTTTTCAAATCCAGCTTCTGTAGTTTGAGCAGCATTGTTGTGCAAGATATGGTCAAGCCTTGTCTTGAAAGAGGATTGTTTTTTTCTATTGACCAATCTCAGCTGATCAATCACAAGCATTTTATTTGTTTCATCCAATTGGTTGCTGTAGACATCTACTGTAAGTATCAACAAGGTTTCATGAAGCTGTAGTAGATAATACCAGCACTGGATCACCAAACAGACACCATTTGCTTTTTTTGATGAATTTTCAGTTTTAGACTGTTCCAGAACTTCATCTTTATCTAACCATTTTGCCGAAAACTTGCAATTGTCAAAAATAATCTATTTTTCATCACCCGTAATAATAGAGAAAAAGGTATAGAGGAAAAAGAAATTTATTACGCTACCAGTAAAGGATGAAATGTTATACAATCCATCTCAAATTACCAAATTTCTAGTACATCAGCAGAAACACAGATCTTTTAAAGTGGAGGCCCTCAGTTCCAGGCCATTGTCTTTAAATTATAGTTAATGATTCTTACTGGTCTCATTTCTGATGAAAACAAACTGTGACTTCCACCCTCCCAAAAGGCCAATATGTACCTTGCACCATGTACCTCCACCAGCCAGCCAGTCATCAGGCCCATCTTCTTCAGTGTAAAGAACAAAAACACTCCCTCCTTTTTCATGACCACTGCCCAAGGCCCAAGACAGGGACACAGATTTCAGTTTCCAAAAGAGTTAGGAGAACTTTTAAAAAGACATAAACATTTTTTTTTTGCCAAGTTCTTGATTCTCCCAGGCAATTTCCTTTGTTATATTTTGAGTAAACCCCAAAGCAAAGAGACATAAACCATCAGCTCAAGTCCTCATTCTTGAAATAATCCTTGCTTACTTTCCTATTTCCCAAAAGAGACAGCACTCAAATGTTTCATAGTGTTTGTGGACAGAAGATAAAAGGCATTCTTGCACAGTACATGATGCTCTTGTCTGGTCACCTGGTGAGTAACCTAATGGCTGCACTCTCTAATATGGGAGATTATTGAATGACAGCTAAATTTAAGTATCTTTGCTTTATAGATCTTACCATGCCAGCTGTGTGGTCTACCATTGAACACAGCATCTTAACTGTGTAAATGTCAGACAGAGCAGTAAAAAGAACATATATTCAAAATCTTCTTCCTTAAAACATCTTCCTCCAATTTGTTTTTTGAGTACCCTATTAACAAAACAACTTCCAAATCCTCAGAGGAAATAAACATATTTCTCAGCACTATTTTGGGAGCAAATTCTTAGTTATTTCCCAATGTAAGTAATTTAAGGACAAGTGGCTATGTTTTTGTACCTTTCTGCTATTTGAAAAGCCCTACATACAACATAGTAGAATATGTGTGTGTATGTATACACACCATGAAATTAATGTACTATATAAGAAATATATTATTCAAATAAGTACATATGCAAGTAATATCAATGCACATGTCATGTGTGGGCTTCGTTATTCCCTTTTTCTTTATATAAACTTCGAATTTCAGAACTATGCCTGCTTCTCTGTGTGCATGGGGGAATTATAGTAACTACTGAGTAGAATTATGATAAGCACAAAAGAGTATAGGTGTGTACTTTCCACGTAAAGTTCATTTATATAATCTTGTCTTAGGATAAGTTGTTATATTATTTTTTTAAATCCTGGAAACCTCTTATTCTATTTATGATTTTAAAAGTAGCAAGATTATTCTTTATCTGTTCAATTCTCAACCACCCTGGAATAAGAAAAAATGATGAAAACTTGGAGGTAACCTCTACTTTATTCTATATATGGAATATGAATAAAATAATGTTCACAAACATCAATATGTTCAGATCAGTGCAAACATGGGAAAAGTAATGTATATTTTATAGGACTTAAAGATCTAGCATAGAAATAAAAAGAACTTGGAAAAGTAACATTTTATACAAATTCCAATATTCTTATTATTACACAAAAAGACAAAAACTTAAATTCACAAGTAAATAATGTTATTGTTCCCAACATCCCCTTGTGCCTTCTTTCTTCCACTGGATTAGGAATAAGATAAATTTATGTTCTAACAATAGAAAAAACATGAATTCTAAGTCAGACCTTCCAAACTTTAAATGCCTAGTGATCTGTTTTAAGGAATATCTTTAGTATTCGCTCTCGAATCTGCTTGGTCCTGACCCCATAGATTACAGGATTGAGGGCAGGTGGAACAACCACATATAGGTTGGCCAAAAAAATGTGGATATATTGAGGGATATTATGACCAAAACGGTGTGTGAAAAAAGAGAAAAATGCTGGTGTGAAAAAGGCTAAGATAACTCCTATGTGGGAGCCACAGGTATTGAGAGCTTTGAGGCGAGCTTCCCAGGAGGGCAGGCAGAACACTGCATGAAGGATTCTAACATAGGAAAGAATAATGAGGAGCACATCCAATAATAAGAGAGAAATGTTGCCAAGGCCAAACACAATGTTCACTTTGATGCTGGCACACGCCAGACGGGCAATGCCCATGTGCTCACAGTAAGTATGAGGAATGATATGGTGCCCACAGAAGGGCAGCCTCAGGAGCAGAAACACCAGTGGAACCACCATGTACAGGCTCCGCAGGATAGCAATGCCTGCAATGAGGCAGATGATTTTGTTGGTGAGGATCATCGTGTACCGAAGGGGTTTGCAAATGGCAATGTAGCGGTCAAAGGCCATGGCCACCAACACAATGCTCTCCATGACGGTGAAGAAGTGGATGAAGAACATCTGAGAAAGGCAGCCTCCAAAAGATATTTCCTTGAGACTGAACCAGAAGATGCCCAGCATTTTGGGGATGGTGGCCGTGGACAAGCCCAGGTCAATGAAATCCAACATGGCCAGGAAGTAGTACATGGGTTCGTGGAGAGTGTGCTCAGTCTGGATCACAAACAAGATAGAAACATTCCCTAGGAGTGCAACAATATATACCAAGAAAAAAGGGAATCCAATCCAGATGTGTACACCTTCCAGCCCCGGGATGCCCAGCAGCAAGAATGAAGAAGGATGGAACTGGGTATCATTAAACTTAGACATTCTTTCTGTCACAAAAATCCATTATGTATACCGGAAATGATTATTGACTGCCCACTAATGGTGCTTGTTCCACTTCTCACTTTATCCGGAGTTCTGGTAAAACGAAAACAGCACTGTAATAATTGATCCTTTCAGATAAATGACCAAATGCATTCCTCTTTCTGCTAGCCTTGCTTGAGTATAAACAGAACCAAGAATAAAATGAGCTTCACTGCACTGCCACTGTTCCTGCTAGAACTTACCAGACATGAAGAAGAAAGGGGAGTAAAAAAATCTATCTTCTTGATAGAAATTCATATTGGAGAAAAAGTGACAAGAAAGTAACATTCCAAAGTTAGTTTATTCGGTAAATTTATACTCATGTTTTCTGAATGTACACAATGATTTTTAGGTATTTACAATGTTGCTGTTCTTTATTAGGGATCTTACTAACAATAAAGCTTTCATCTGTGAGCTTTGTGTCTGTGTGTGTCTATGCATTTTTTTTCCTAAAGAATTTGATTTATCAAGTGCATAAAGAAAATGAGAGGAAGATACTTAATAAAAGTTATTTTACATTTATAATTGACTATAGGGTGAAAGATTACTTTAATTTAAATAAATATGTCATATGTAAAGCCCACAAAGGAAAACATTCACAACATAAAGAAGCACATGCATGAAAGAAACTCTCCTGATGAGCTACTAGAAAGGAGGGTAAGTTTCTCTCCTGGACAATTTCAAATATTATCTCAGAATTGACTCGACACCTGTGACTCAAGTGGCTAAGGCATCAGTCACATACACCTAAGGTGGCAGGTTCAAATCCAGTCCGGACCTACCAAACAACAATGATGGCTGCAACCAAAAAATAGCCAGGCATTGTGGCTGGCGCCTGTGGTCCCAGCTACTTGGGAGGCTGAGGCAGGAGACTCACTTGAGCCCAGGAGTTGGAGGTTGCTGTGAGCTGTGATGCCACGGCACTCTCCCTGGGGGACAGCTTGAGGCTCTGTCTCAAAAAAAAAACAAACAAAAAAACCCAAATATTATCGCAGAATTACATGAACAGAATGAAAGAGGGAAGAACTTTACCATGCAACAGAGAATTAACCTAACTATTCTCTGTGTATATTAATGTTTTATAGATATAAGTCTTTTTCATAGCTCAGAAAGAAAAGTAAAATGATTTTTTTTTAGCATTTTTCCAGACTGGGAAAATTCCTAATGAATTACAAATTTCAAACAATCAACATAAGCGATGTTATTAGTGGACACCTTCTTTTATTAAACCAATTCTATAGATAATGTGGAAATGACTAGAATTTTCTGTGGAATTGCACAGAAAATTTGATTCAAATTTGAGAACTTTCGAATGCTGGGAGAAGTCAGGGTTCAGGTATCACATTAGAGATAAATATGTTCTATATATTCTATTTTAAACTCATCACAAATGTCTGAAAAACAATTGTACTCATCTGAAGCTAATGATAAACAACAGAAATGGAAGTTCATTTGGGAAATTCTCTCTGGAAGGAGAAGCTGTATGTAAACAAAGGTTACTAAGTGTGAGGGGGAAATCTTCAAAGTTCTCCAGTTAATAGTGAAAAAGTCAAAGATCAAGTCTGTCTTTAATTAATACATAATACTCAAAGGATACAGAGGAATACCTTCCACAATTTATTTTATTAAGTATCTAAGAGGTCCTATAGTTGCCAGCAATGATTTGAATAATTTATTCATGATTGTCACACTGTCAAGAAAACCATGGTCTAGTGAAAGAGATATGATTCCAAAAAAGCAATTTGAAAACTTCATTGTAAGTGCTATGAGAGAAATATGCAATGTTGCGGGTGTAGAAATGGATCAATATTAATTCTATGAAGAAGGTTAGATTTATGCTATAACTTATACAGAAATTTCTCCAAGATAAAGAAAAATGACTTTATTCTACATGGAGAGAATAACAGGACAAAGTGGGGGGAGGATCTATATATATTGGCCAGCCAGGATAGAATACTGGAATCTTGGTTCTCCATATTGCCTTTACAGAAAACTAGTAGATACTTAAACATTTGCTGAACCTTAATTATTCACGGGCTCATAAGTCTTAAAAAATATCTGGTGTCCTTATCCAGGTATAATGGCACAAGCCTTAGTCACAGCTATTTGGGAAGCTGTGAAAGGAGTGTAGCTTGAGCCCAGAAGTTCAAGGTTACAGTGAGCTGTGATTGTGCCATTTTGCTCCATGTTAGGTGACAGAGGGAGATCCCATTTTAAAAAAAGGAAAAAATATGTCTCATATTCACTCTTGTAGGTATAACAGAAAATAAAAAGATAAAATATTGACTACTTCCTTAGAAACTCAATTTATCATTTATCCTTATGTATTTTCCAAATTAGTTTTAGAAGTGGGACTTCCCTTCAGTCTGGGAAACATCATTTCCAGATCTAAAAGCATTTCTGAAAACAAGAAACAGTCAATTATTCTATAAGTGAATACTGACCTAACATTTCAACATTCATTTATATGTTCTCCAATCTGTGCTGGGCTCGGATTTTTAAATTTTTTTTTTAAATTTTGGATTAATAGAAGGGTAAAATGATTAGGTTATGTTGTTAGCATTTGTTAAGTCTGAGTTGTAGTTGAGTCCTTCTCCCAGACAGTGTGCCATGAACGTCTACATTTTCCCATTATTTTTTGACCTCCTAACACTAAGACCCTAAACAAAAATAAATCCAGCTGCTATTAAAAAAAATCTTACATCTTCTACTCCAACTTACTCTCATCATCTTCATAAAAATCTATATACACCCCTCACTCTATGCTCTGTCAGATGGCAGTAAAGAGAAGACATAAGGAGCAAGTTCTCATTTCATACCTGCTTAATCACCCAATCTTGTGGCCTTCACTCTAGCAGAAAATCTCATTTACTTTATCTGTTTCTTCATCACCTTACTCTGGGACCTTTTTCACAAACCTCTATTCCTCAGGACCATGTTTCATAATTCATTTTTTTGTAAATCCAGTCATTAACAACATATTTGCAGTTCTCTTTTACTATACCTGATACTGTTCTAAAAAACAGGGAAAGGTAGTCTTCGCTCTCTTGCTCTCATATTTGACACCTGCACATTGGTTCAGAAGCACTGGCTAAACTGATGCAGAACGTATTACTATTTCTCCTCCCTCATCACTTTGCAGTCCCACTAACTTTGTGTGTGATATTTTATATGGTTCTAGATATATGTGTGTAGAAAGACATGAGTAGTCTTGGGAGATGAGCATGACTGTGCTTTCTCCCTCCACAGGCTTATGTTTTCTGACTCTCCAGGTGAGTTTCACATAAGCCTTTCCCCATCTCTCCTCTTGTACTTTGCAAGATAGTATCTGAGCTAATAAAGAAGGTATTCATCCGGACTTTGAAATTGAGTAAGACATAACTTACCTTGATCTCTAAATCTCTAAGTGAGAATATTTTTGAAAAACCAATTGCCATCTGTGGACACACATGATTTAATTTGCTGAAATTCAGGTATTTATGTTGTTGCTAAAGCCCATATTCCCGTGGGATAAGACATACCTTAATTAATAGGCAGTGGAAATTTGTTTTGCAATCTCTTTCTCCCCACACTGAGACTATAAAACAAAAATTCTTCATTGCCTCTTCATTTTCCCCAGTAATCTATTCTTTTACCAAGATGAATTTGTATGAATTCTTTTTTTTTTTTTTTTTTTTTTTGCAGTTTTTGGCCAGGGTTGGGTTTGAACCCACCACCTCTGGCATATGGGGCCAGCACCCTACTCCTTGAGCCATAGGAGCTGCCCTGTATGACTTCTTTTCAAATTAAATTTCAAAGTCTGGATGAAGACGTGAGATACCACTGCCTTCTTCACTACTTTGTAACTTTGTAAATCAGTTCTCTCTGTCCTTCTCTTCCTCCTTTCCTCTCTCTCTGTCTCTCTCTCCTCCCCCTTCTCTCTCTCTTACTGCCTTTCTCACATATCTCCAAGCATCTATCTACAAGCCATTTTCTGCAATCCATATGGTTCAAATGGTTCAAATAAATACCTCTTTTATGTATGTCTCCATGGAATGAAATCCTACTAATGTGTTCATCCCTTTTCCCTTCTTTATTAACACTATTCTATAAAACCTAATTAAGATGATGTGTTGCCCTTGAATTATTCTTCAACACCATCTCATGCCATTCACTCTTTCATTCACTTCACTATAGGCATGTACTTTGTGCCAATCCTCAATTTCATGATCATTTTCTCCCGGGATGTTGCTTTTTCTAGTCATACAATCAGGAACACTCTTCTCTGATACTTTCAAGTGTCTTGATTCCTTACTTCATTTATCCCTCTTCATATGCCTGTGTCTCAAGACAGGCTTTCCTGGTTATTGTAATTAAAATGTACCCAACTCTTCATTTACCCTGTTTTATCTTGCTTGATAACATTCATACCTCCCTAAAATTATATTGTGTGCATTTGCTTTTCTCTCATCTTGTGATTATATTAGTCCCATGAGGGCAGAGACCATGTCACTTTTTCATAGTTGGGTCCCAAGTTATTGTAGTATCATCTGTAATATAATTATTGCATAATTAATGTTTTTTAATGAATAAGTAATAAGGAAAATCCAGAAGAGTCTAAATACATTCCTATGTTATGATCCCTCATTGTCTTAATAGGCCACCCATGTCATGGTTCAATGTAAATGGATCCTTTGAAGACACTTTTCTTATTCTCTTTTACAACTTCTGAAAAACAAGTGTTCTATTTCTTCACATATTTCAACGGTAAAAGCCCAAGTGCTCATTAGATATTCAAATAGTATTGATTCCAGAAACTTGTATGAGAGATCACAGCTACATATAAAGGAAAGACCAGGCCTGTAAATGCATAGATTTAAGAAAATTAGTGATGATTAGAAGGGATTAAACATCCATTCTAACTAATCACAATGACAATGACACTGGAATGTATTCTTCAGTAGGTCCTGGGTCTCAGAGATTCGAAGAATGAATCCCAGGACCATAGATCAGTGGTAACACAAGATTTATTTTACAGAAAAGAATACATAGAAAGCACCAAAAAAAAAAAAAAATCTCCTGGTTGCCTGGATTCTTTGTCTACGTGTATTTATATAGCCCAACAAATGAATTGGATAATATCCCTTTCCTTCCCAGGCCTAGGAAACTTACATGAAATTGAGCAGCCCTGGGAAATGGGGGGATTCCTGTTCCCCAAGTGTAAGGGGATAGAGACTCTAGGCACTGGTGTCACCTCAATAGTTGCTTGGCCCATTTGGCTGCTAGAGCCTCCTGCAGCCCAACCCATCCTCCACCCTAGAACAGGCTGGTTCTTCTGCCAGCTGCCAGGGTCACCAACACTGTCAAAGCAGATACAACAGGTCCTCCCTTCACCTCTGCTGAGCTGGCTGGTGTACCACATGCCCTGTATCAACATGGAAAGTCAAATACAAAAACTAAAAAACAGATATGAATAAAATAAAAATACTCAATGATGTACATTGGTTTTCAGAAAACCTACTAAAATTGTGAAACTACCAATATCAATCCTGAATAAAAATGAATTCAAATAAATTAATAAAATGCTATCATGAACAATTTTATTTGAATGAATTGCTAATTGACATCAAACTACATGTTGGGGTGCTTAAGGTAGTTCCCCACAAACCCTCCCCCTAAGACAAAGACACCAAAGGACCCTAACTGACCAAAGCCCAGAGCAAGCTGTGAAATTTGTCCACCCACTATGGCCCCATATAAAAAGAGTTCCCAACTGCCCCCAGGCACAGATGCCACCTTTGCACTGCCCAGGCCAGTGAGGTCACCCTCCCCTTTCTATAAACCTGACCTCAACATCTCCCTCGCTCTAATCTTCTCTCTGGGCATCACTGCAGCTTGTACCTCTCAATACAAATTCCTAAGGGAGAAAATCAACAAAAACACAGAAGAGTACATAGGAAATCTGCACAATGCTTTGCTCCTGAAATGCTATAGCAAACATCATATTCAAAATATTTTGAGATATGTACTTCGTAGGTCAAGAATAAAATAGACATGGCAATTATTACTGTTAGAGGTGAGAGTTCACCTCTGAGCTGTTCAATGGACCTTGTTGGGTTCACCCAGTAAAATAGCAACTTTGACCAAGTCAAAGAGAGGGAAAGAACTAGGGGAGTGGAAAATGAGGCACTTGGGACTCCAATGTAGCATAATAGAAATAGAATTTTTATTTAAAGTAAAGAAAGAGGATATGTATTTTTTAAAAAGCAGAGATAAGCATAGTTTTTCCTAAGAGAGTAGAAAAGGGTCCCCCTTGCCAGTGAGACCCACATAAAGGCAATATACCACTATAAGTACTTTCATCCCAATTCCTCCTACAGTTCATCCATAAGGATTCCCATGGGTCCCCTTAGGCCTTGGGGCCTCCTGTTCTGGTTTCACTGGTTGTGGATTACCTCAGATGTCACAAAATCCAATTTTGTTTACTAGTGATGATGTGGCGTTTCTGTTAGTTTCATGCTGAGAGAGACTAACAATGGTGTGCATTATTTGTCTTATGGGGGTTATCTTTCATGGGCTAGAGGTCCCAGGCCACAGGCTAGAAGTTACATTTCACAGGAAAAGCACTTACTTGGTCACGTCCACCCCAAATTCCTCATTTTGTTTCAGGGCCTTTCTACCTTTCTTATCCAGAGGCCATATTCTTTTCTAGCTCCCTGCAGCTCTTAAACCTCCTGTAAACAATTGCCACTTCCATCTCTAATTGTACTAGAAGTCTTGGTCTCTTTAAAAGACAAAAATGGATACATCAAAACCTAAGAGGAATGAGGCAACCAGGGGTTGCAGTTGCCTTGTGGCTCATCTGCAGATACCACAGCCATTGAAAGGCTTCAGATCCTCTCTGGTTGTTTTTCTGTGGTATGTATTTTCCTTGCCTTACAGTACTCTCTGTAAAGTTTAGTTCACATATAGCTCCCTCAGAGTCAGTGGGCTTGAGAGAGCAAAAGAAGTTCAGAAAAAATAAATAAATAAAGCCATAGTCATTTATTTCATCATCTCTACTAAAGGCCTAATTAAACCCAGCCCATATGGAGTGGATAATGCCAAATTAAGGTTAGAATGTGTGTTTGGAATTTGTTTTATTTAAAATTGATATTGCTAAGAGCTTTAGAATTTGAATAGTTTTCCTGAAAATCAATATTGTACCCTGTTGAATCTTTTTTGTGTGTGTTTGGTATCTATGTCTCCTGATTCAAAATCAGAAGGCAGGAATCAGTGGGCACCATTTTAGAGGCTGACTATCACAAGTCAAAAGTACGAATAACCCTACTGTTGGACCATAGCTCAGTGAGTGGTGTGCTGGCCACATAAACCAAAGCTGGCAGGTTTGAACCTGCTAATAACAATGACAACTGCAACCAAAAAATAGCCAGATGTTGTGGTGGGTGCCTGTACTCCCAGCTACTTGGGAGGCTGAGGTAGGAGAATCACTTGAGCAATGCCACAGCACTGTGCTGAAAGTGACATAGTGAGACTCTGTCTCAAAAAAACAAATAAAATTAAAAATAAATAACCCTAACGCCAACAGAAGTACAGATAAACTTTGGCACATTCACACAGAAGAATAACATACAGCAATGAAAATAAGAAAACCACTGCTTTATATATCATTACATTCAAACATACATTTAAATTTTAAAAAGCCATGAATAAATGTGATCATGCTATAATGATTTCATTTATACAAAGTTAAAGCTACTTGATAGTGATAGAAATTCAGATAATGGTTATTTTTTGGTAGGTAGATACTGTAAAGTGGCATAATAGACAATTTAGCCTGAGTCCTTCATAGCAACAAGACCAATAGAAATAT
Organism: Otolemur garnettii; assembly: GCF_000181295.1. Taxonomy (NCBI): domain Eukaryota; kingdom Metazoa; phylum Chordata; class Mammalia; order Primates; family Galagidae; genus Otolemur; species Otolemur garnettii. Next base: position 34,292,795 of record NW_003852396.1, read on the forward strand.
ATGTAGATAGGTAGATAGAGAGATAGAGAGATAGGTAGATAATAGACAGATAGATATGCAAAACTAGAAGAGAAAATAAAGCATCCTCCAGTTTTATCCAATGGCCTGAAAACAAGGAGAGCCAATGATGTAAATTTCAGTCAAAGTCTGAGTCCATAAGCTGGAAAGACTGATGGCTCAGCTCTAAGAAACTTAGCCAGAAAAAAAAACTTTTTCATAGTAAAATTTTTATTATATTCCATCCTTCAATGAATTGGATGAGGTTCACCCACAGTAGGAAAGACAATCAGATTTACTCAGTCTACCATGCAAATGTTAACCTCACCCAAAACATCCTCATAAACACACCCAGAAATAACATTTATGTGGGTGTGGGCACCCTAGGGCACAAAATGACACATAAAATTAATCATCACAATGGCATTTGGGGTTCTTTTTCTATATTTTTTTGTGGTTGCATGGATTTTATCACTTTGGGAAATTTATTGAACTGAATACTTGTGTTTTGAATTTGTTCAGTATTTATTCTGTCTTTACCTAAGTTTAGAAATAATGAGACTATATCTTCTCTTTCTTCTCTCCATTTTATCCCTAGATAAATTTTCTCTGACAGTATGAAATAAACTTGACCTGTCATAGGAATTCAATAACCTTATTAGAAAGTCGGTGAAGCTAAAATAAAATTTACAAAGGAAAGTCAACTGCCATCTTCTTTGTTATGAATCCAAACTGCATCATTAATTGGGGAGCAACTGAACATTCTATATATTCTAATGTGATTCCACGTGAAGTTCAGACCACTTGTCATATACCCTTAACAAAATTGGCTAAATTCATATGTAACAAAATAGAGTAAATAATACTATAAACAATATATAGTAATAGAAAAAAATAGAATATAAAGATTACAATAAAGAAATCTATGCAGTTACTTCAATAATTTTGCACAGACATACAGAGAGATATACACATACAGGGACATATATAGTGGATATTAGTGGTTATATTTCAAAAATTCATATATTTTTGCATAAGTGTATTCAAGTATGCTATAATTTACCTTAAATGGTTTCAATAAGAACTTGTGTATGTAAGTGTGTGAAACTTATGAGAAAATGTAATTATTGAATGTAGTTATATAGGTGTTCTCTATTTTTTTTTTAATTTTATATAAGTATCACAACTTTTTATGGAAAATCTTTAAATAACTGTTAAATGTATTTGTATTTTTTAAAGTCACTGAGTAAATGAATGGATGAAAAAGATAATACATCACTAGACACTTGTTATAAAAATAAAATTCAAAATAATAATCATAATAGAGAAAGGATACATAAGCAACAAGAATGTTTATCCAAATTGAAATGTAACTTCAAACTAATTGCAACAACAAATAATTGAAACAAAATTGTAATTTACACATCAAAATCCATAGTGATATATTAACTCTTTGGGAAACAAAGTGCACAAAAGTAAGTATCATAAAAGTAAAGAGAATGTACATTATAAAATGAAGAATTCTAATGCCTTTTAAACCCATATAGAATATACTTAAATTGCCATTTTAATGACACACGTACACACACAGCAAATAATATTAAATATCATTTGAAATCAATAATTAAATACAACACCACTAACATACTTATCTGCAAATTAATGCACAGTTGAAAATAATTGATGACTTTACATGAGCACCTAAATAAAAATTAGAATACATTTTAATTTAAACAAAAACAAAAGATCAACCTAGAAAAACTGCTGATATTCACCCAAATCAGTACGCAGGGGGAGAAGTAGAGACTTTAATACATGTATTATAAGTTAATAAGGATGAAGTATATTTTCCATTCATTAAATAGCAAAATATTAAAAATAAAATAGGAGTCAACCAAAATGTGACTTTACACTTTCTCTTCCATAAGCATATGACTACACAGAGAGACACACAAATACACAGACACAGGCACACAAATTATACATTTTTCAATCATTTATTTCACAGCAGAAACACAAAGCAAAAAGTAAAATAAGATGCTGACACAAAAACAAAAATGGACATATTTTATGTTTGTCTGGTACATGCATATTTCTCTGAATGTCATTGTGAAAGAATATGTATCTAACAACTAACTCTTATAACCTTTCTAAATTCAATCCAGGTTAAATCACTTTCTTTCCATCCATACCCCTTGATGTCCCCTTTCACCTCCCTATTTCGTGCTATTCCCTTAAGGCTGAGTTTTTATGTGTCCAAGTTCCCAAGGCCCTGCCTTATTCATGTAAGCTTCCTTTAGAGCATACTTAGCTGCTTTACTATGCTCTAAGAATTTTTTCTATAAGGGAAACATAAGTATTTCCACAGCCTGCCAGCCTAAATTCTGTCAGTAGTTACCTGCTCCGTGTCACTGTTGTGTCCCTGAAGAGAAAAGATTTATATGAAAACTAGAATCTCATCTGCTGGCTAGAGAGGGCGATCCCCTACTTACTGACTACCATAGGAAAAATGATAGAAAATGAGCCCAGAACCTTGTACTTTGGAGTATTTAGACACAAACCAAAATGCAATAGTCTGCAAATGCTTTCCAGTTTCTCTGTTCTCCCTCAAAATTACCCTCTGCCAATTCAATTCTCATCTTCATCTTTTTTTTCCCACCATGATTAAAATTTAGTAAGATACTTGGCTTAAATTATTACTTCTTACTAAACATTTAATATGAATAAAACACATGACATTCCCAAACATAAATATGCTCATTAAAAAAGTAGTAATATACGCTTTACAGGACTGTCTTAAGGATCCAGCACAGAAATAAGAGAAGTTGGCATAGTACAGATTCTTATTATTACATTTAAAAACAGAAGCTTAGATTCACAAATGATGCTATCTCTTGCAAGGCTCCCCCGTGCCTTCCTCCTTCTTATGGGATTAAATATAAGATAACTCTACGTTTAACAATGAAAAAGCATGAATTCTAAGTCAAACCTTTCAACTTCCAAGGGGCTAGTGATCTGTCTTGAGGAAAATCCTTAGTACTCGCTCCCGAATCTGCTTGGTCCTGACTCCATAGATTATAGGATTAAGAGCTGGTGGAACAACCACATACAGGTTGGCCAAAAAAATGTGAATATATTGAGGGATATTATGACCAAAACGATGGGTCAAGAAAGAGAAAAATGCTGGCGTGAAAAAGGCTAAGATAACTCCTATGTGGGAGCCACAGGTATTGAGAGCTTTGAGGCGAGCTTCCCAGGAGGGCAGGCAGAACACTGCATGAAGGATTCTAACATAGGAAAGAATAATGAGGAGCACATCCAATAATAAGAGAGAAATGTTGCCAAGGCCAAACACAATGTTCACTTTGATGCTGGCACACGCCAGACGGGCAATGCCCATGTGCTCACAGTAAGTATGAGGAATGATACGGTGCCCACAAAAGGGCAGCCTCAGGAGCAGAAACACCAGTGGAAGCACCATGTACAGGCTCCGCAGGATAGCAATGCCTGCAATGAGGCAGATGATTTTGTTGGTGAGGATCATCGTGTACTGAAGAGGTTTGCAAATGGCGATATAGCGGTCAAAGGCCATGGCTACCAATACAACACTCTCCATGGCAGTGAAGAAGTGGATGAAGAACATCTGAGAAAGGCAGCCTCCAAAAGATATTTCCTTGAGACTGAACCAGAAGATGCCCAGCATTTTGGGGATAGTGGCTGTGGACAAGCCCAGGTCAATGGAATCCAACATGGCCAGGAAGTAGTACATGGGTTCGTGGAGAGTGTGCTCAGTCTGGATCACAAACAAGATAGCAACATTCCCCAGAAGTGCAACAATATATACCAAGAAAAAAGGGAATCCAATCCAGACATGCATGTTTTCTAATTCTGGAATACCCAGCAGCAGGAAGGAAGAAGGATGAAACGAGGTGTCATTAGGCATAAACATTCTCTCTGTCACAAATATCTGTTGCCCACACCAGAAATGGTTATTGACTTTCCATTAGCGATTCTTTTTCCACTTTTTCTTTTGTCCAATTACCTAGTCAAATGCAAAATAACATCTTAATCTTCATTTATTTCTATTCTTGAAGAAGGTAAAACCCTCTTCTCAGTTTCTGTTAGCCTTTCCTGAGTATCATGGTACCAGGAATAGCCTTACTCTACTGCCCGTTTACAAAATAACAAAGACTGATATAAAGAAGAGTTTGCAAAACACTGTCACCTGCCTAATGCAAATTTAAAAACATGAAATGTATACAGGAATAAATTGGGCAAATAAAGCTGCAGGGCCTCTGTATATGATAGTGTTACACACATTTTGCTTAATGTTCATAGTAATTTCTTTAGTGTGGATAATCTCAACTATTCCTTATTTGGAAAACTAAAAAGGCTCAACTGTAGTGCATATAATCCTGTTTGTGTGTTATTATGCATTTTTATGGATGTTTGTGAATACTAGATAGTCTGCTTCTGATTGTAAAAGAAAAAATTTATCTTTGTTCATATGCATTAAAAAAGGTCTGCCATGTAATAGATCTCAATTTAAAATTCCCATAAAGAGGCAAATTGATGTAGAAGCAAAAAAAAAAAAAAAACCCAGAAGACAACTTCAATTTTATATTTTAGAAAATAAATAATACAGTTCTCATGCTCCTTGTTGTTGAAAAAGCAGCTTTCCCACTGGATTTAGAAAATAGATGAAAAACAAGGAAAGGCAGAGTGTATTGCAATTATAACAAAAGATGAACTAAAGAGATTATTTTAGTCTAAATAAGCCTATCACTTGGAGAGTACATAAATAGGCAGATGCAATAAGGAAACTGTCCAGATATAGGTGAAATTTTGTGGGGAAACTATTCCTGGCTGTACAATTTTTAAATTTATCTTAGGCTTATATCTATGGTGAGAAAGCAAAATCCCTGTAGTTTTATTGCTACACATTCTGTGCTAGCTCTATGTCTTTATGGATGTCCACTATAGTAAATTCTGAACTTACTTATAGTAAATTAATAATGTGAAGCACATAAAAGTTTGTGACAGTGCAGCTTCTGGGCTCAGAAGGAAAAAGTTGAAGTTCTCCATTTTGTGATGTGAAAGTATCAGAGATAAAGCTATAACTCTCCTGTTTTTCATTAGTTGAGAATGCACAAGGTAGGTGGAGAAATACCTTTCATGATTTATTTCATATATTTCATAGGTTCTTTCTGTACTAAGGTTGATCAGGAAATGTGAATATAATGCTTAATAAAACTTGTCATATACTCTCAAGGAGACCACTGTGTAGTAAAGGAGATAAAATTCCAAAGATGGAATCTAAAAATTGTACTGCAAGTAACGTAGTAGAAGTAAGCCCCAGTTTTTTGAAGCATAGATGTGAGTAAAGGAAAACTCTACGAGGAGGTTAGGGTTATACTAATATTTAGAGAGGCATTATTCAGTCAAAAAAGAAAGGAAATTTTGTTCTAGATGGAGTAAAGTTCAGGGAGAAAGTGGGGAAATAAGGGATTATAGTGGCCAGTCAGGACATGAAAAAGGAATCAATCTTCTTCTTAATGACCAATGACCAGATCCAGACATTCAGTAGACTGATGACTAGAAAGACTATTAATTGCCTGAAGTCTTGGTAATGCTTAGGGGAGCAAAATAGCAAAAACCAGTAATAAAATATGCCTTCGTCTCAAGGAAGTCAATTTGTCCTACTTATCTCTATGTCTTTTATAGTAGGGCTTGAAAACTTATGCTTCTCTTTTCTCTGGGACATAATTTCCAAAGCTGTAAACATTGATCAAAGCAACTGGTCACTTAGTTATTCAATAAATATATACTACTATTTCAACACAAATTTATGTAGTTTTTGATCTCTGCTGAGTTCCAAAAATAAGATGGGCTCCAGCCCCGGCATTGGCATCCTAACAGGAATGTGCTACATGGGATTATATTCAGCTATCCAGTAGCCATTTCTTCAACATGTCAACCTCTTACTCTACCCTATCTATCAACCTCCACTACAGTCCACACATCCACATTCCCATAATCCAGAATTGATGAGCATATTAAAAGATAATGTATACTTTTTTCCTAAGCTTTATCTATTGTCACAGTCTATGGTCATCTTCCTGTCATGCAACATTATTCCCTTTCTTGGGTGTTTCATTACCGTAGCTCCGGGTCTTATTTTCATAAAAAGTTAATTCCTCAGGACTATGCTTAATGATTTATTTATTCATAAATTTATTCAAAAATATTTGTAATCACCTTTACAATACTAGGAATAGTCTTAGAAATTAGAAAAAAGCTAGTTCTTTCTCTCTTGCTATTCATAAGTGTACATCTGCATATTGGGTCAGAAATAATAGCTAAAATGATATAAGATATATCATTGCAATTTCTTTCTCATCAGCTTACACCCTTTAGATTTGTTTCTGAGACTCTGCATGACAAGGGGTATTGTAGTTGAAAGTTTAGCCTCAGGAAATTGTGAGTATGCGGGTGCATTCTTTCTTCATCTTGCCATCATATTTTCACCTTTCTTCCATCTCTCCATACTTGGTTGGATCAAACTCTTTCTCTATCTCTCTTACTATTTTTCAAAGACTAACCATGGTATGTTTACAACTTACCTTAGTATCAAATCTCTAAAAAAACATTCTTTAGCATAGTCTTGAACACCATTTGTTATCCCAACTAGAAAATACACATATATATTTTCCTTGAAGCCTCACTACCCCATAGAATGGGAACTGTATTATCTTGGAGACCTTGATGTAGTTTGGTTAATTGTCCCTGGAGAATTCTTTTCAATCTTGTTCTCCTTATACGGAGACAACAGGGAAAGAGTCTTGGTGTCTCCAGTGTCTTGGAGATTTGATGTAGTTTAATTCATAGACTCAGGAGAATTCTTCTCAATTTCTTTCTGCTTATATTAAGACAATAGAGCAAGAGTTTACTGCTGTTCTCTTGCTTTCCCCAGATTTTTTACTTCATCATTGACACTGAGAAAGTATGTTTAATTTCTCACTTCTAAATTTAATTGCTATGATCCTGGTGAAGACCTGGGATTTTGTCCTTATCCACTTACCTCATCTCCTTTAGTTCTTTCCCTCTGAGACTTGTGTACTCTCTCCCTCACCTATAAACTCCTCTCCCTAGACCTAACAAAATATTTGATTTTTCCATTAAAAACATCATTGATAGTTTCTCATTAATTCATTCTCTAGTTATTATTCAGTTGTATATAAATAGCACATTTTCTTTATTCATTCATCAATTAATGAACAATTATTGGCAGCTTCCTGGAAGTCCCCTCTCATGGAGTTCATATTTACTTGACCTGACTCAAAACTCACTCATTTTGAACAAGATTTTTTATCTTTTAACAAGATTATTAGTCATAAATAATCTCCAAAAAATGTTTAACATCACAGCTTCCTGACGCGGGAACAGTAACTAGAACTAACAAGAAGCTGACTAAAAAATTCAAAGGGATAAATTAGGAAATTGATCATAGGAAATTTCTCAAACCTATGAAATATTCCTAAAAGTTAAAAAGCCACACATATTTATATGACCATGAAAATGTCCAGGCAAGACCTAAGAAGGCCCTAATATGTCATATCTGGCTGGTCTTGAGAAAATAATATTAAAATATAGAATGTGGTTCATTATACAAATACATGTCTTGTGTATTCAAGAAATCATTTTCACATAGAGACATACACATAGAGAGACACAAACATAGTGAGATTTTATTATGTGGAAGAAAATATATATTTGTCAATGATAAGAAAGACTATTTTATGAATATAGATGGTAAATCCTCAATAAAAGGCTATCAAACCTATCCACCTGCATGTTAAAGAATTACTCTCATTATAACCAAAGGTTATTTATTTCAAGAACATAAGAGTTGTTTTATATAGATTAATTAATCAAAGCAATAAACCACATCATGTGGTATAACAGTGAAGGAAAAGCATGATCATCTCAATTGATGCAGAAAAATCATTTGACAAAATTCAATACCTTCTCTTGATAAAAAACACCCAACCAACTAGGAACAAAAGGAAACTTCCTCATATAATGGGCATTTATGAAAATCCGACATCTCCCAGGCTTATACCATACTCATTGGTGTATATTCAATGGGAGAAGTAAACTTTCCCCCCTCAGATCATGAACAAGACAAGGCTGCTTGCTTTTACCAATGCTAGTTAGCTGGAAGTTCTAGTGAGAGAAATTAGTTGAAAAATAAAATAAAAGCCATTCAAATATGCACATTTTTAACTATGCAAATAACATCTCTATACACTGAAAATATATAAGGGAGCCAAGTGATGAGTACACACGGGAACAGAATGACTTAAAGGACATTGGGAACTAAACATCAGGGAAGGTGGGAGAGAAATGAGGAGCAAAAACTCACCTATTGGGTATAATAACACTACCCTTGTCATAGGCACACTGAAAGCCCTGACTTCAGCATTATAGAGTGTATCCATGCGATTAAAACTTTTCAGAAATTATTTCATAATATTAAGAAGGAAAGAATCCACCTCTACTCATTTACAATGCTAGCTAGCCAAAGCCAAGAACAAACACAACAAAAAAAGAAAACTATAGACCAAAATCCTTTGTGAATATAGATGCAAAAATCCTCAGTAAGATTAAGCAGCACATAAAAATACAAGCCACAATGAACAAGTTGGCTTCATCCCAGGGCTGCAAAGATGGTTCAAATTCATAAATGTGATTCACCACATAAATGGAAGCAAAAGCAAAGATCATATGATCATCTCAATAGACACAGCCAACATCATACTGAACAGGGAAAAACTGAAAATATTTCCACTCAGAACTGGAACAAGACAAGGATGCCCACTGTCACTATTTCCATAGTGCTGGAAGTCCTCACCACAGCAAGAAGGCAAGAAAAGGAAATTAGGGGAATCAAAATGGAGAAAGAGGAGGCCAAACCATAGCTTCTTGCTGGTGATATGATCTTATATATAGAAAACACCAAAGATTCCGCCAATAGACTACTCAAATTAATAAATTCATCAGAGTCTTAGATTACAAAATCAATGTACACAAATCCTATACTCCAACAACAGTCAAGCTGAGAATCAAATCAAAGACTCTATACCTTTCACAATAGCTATGAAGAAAATAAAATACCTAGGAATATATTTAACCAAAGAGGTGAAAGATATCTGCAAAGAAAACTACAAATCACTGAGAAAGGAAGCTTCAGATGACATAAACAAATGGAAAAACACACTGTGTTCATAGATTGGCAAAATCAACATTGTACCCCCTTAATATTTTGAAATTAAGAAAATAAATAAGTAAATAAAGAAATTATAAAGAATCCACAAAATTCCATTTCAGCTAATAAACAGTAAATATTTACAATAAAATATCAACACAGGAACATCAGTTGTATTTTGCTAAATATTACTGAAAAAATTAAAGTTTAAGTAAATGGAAGAACACTTTGTGTTCATGGATTGAGAGACTTAATATTGTTGATATTTGGCTGTTAGAGTCTCCTTTATAAATTGAGGAGCATTTTGGTTGGGCCCATTCTTCCCAAATTGATTTAAATATTATGTATAATTCCCTATAAAAATGTCAATGTCTTTTTCATAGAAAGGAGAAAACTAATCATAAAATTCACATAGATTATCAAAGGGCCTAGAATAGCCATGACAATGTGAAAATAAAACAGTTAAGTTAGAGAACTCACCTTGTCTTAACTACAAATGTACTTGAGCCTTTCACCCAGAGGGTGTGCTGTAAACCCTTACACACACTGTGTTCATTACCAAATCCCCTCTCTTCTACCCTCTCCTTTTTCTTGAACTCTAACTAACAATGTAACTCAATCATTTGTACTCTCATATTAATCTGAAATTATAAAAAAAACTTACTACAAGGTTACAGTACTCAAAAAAGTGTGGTGCTGCCATAACATATAAATCAGTGAACAAGAATAGAGAGTTGAGAAATAAACCATATGTTTATGTTCTATTGATTTTTGAAAACAATGTGATGATTATTCAACGGGGAAAAATAGTCTCTTCAACAGATGGTACCGACTCTTTTACAGCATTGTGACTATAGTTAAAAATAATGTATATCTTGAAATAGGTAAATGAGAAAATTTTAAATATTTCACCAAAAAGAAATAAAAATATTTGAGGTGATAAATATGTTAATTGACCTAAAAATCATTCCACAATGTATACATGTATCAAAATATCACATTATACTCCAGAATATATAGAATTGTTATTTATCAATTAAAAATAAAACAATTTTTCTTTAAATAAATGATGTTTTGTAACTAAATATCCACATTAAAAAGATTGAGGTCAGAACCTTAACTCACACTATGCACATATACAAAAATTAAATTAAAATAGATCAAAGATCCAAATATAACTAAAACAATGAAGCTCTTAGGCTAGGCAAATTATTACCTTAGATTTGTTTTCTTATATGAGACAACAAAAAGCAAGCAATGAAAGAAAAAAATCAATGAATTTAACTTCAGGGTTAAAAACTTTTGTGAATCAAATATCACCACCCAGAGAGCGAAAAGACAACTTGTAGGGTGGGAAGAAATATTTTAAAATTATATATCTAATAATAGTCTAGAACACAGAATATATATAAAGTAAAACTCATATAATTAGCAATGTAAAAATTAATAACTTAATAAAAAATGGACAAACTGCTTCGAGAGACATTTTTCTAAGATGTACAAATGTCCAATATGCCCATGAAAAGATGTTCAACATCATTTGATCATTAGGAAAATAAAGATCACTGAGATGGCTATACTTTTTTAAAGTGGAAAATAAACATTGAAGGGAATGTGAGAAATGGGAATCCTATACCTTGCTATGAGAATGTAGATTGATGCACTGTGGAAAACAATTTAGCACTTCATGAAAAAGTTAAATATGGAATTATCATTAGACCCCAAAATGTTATTTTTTGTTATATACCCCAAAGAATTGGAAACAGAGTTCAAACATAAAGCTAAACAAGGATGTTAAGAGCAACAGTATTGACAATAGCCAAAAGACAAAAACAACCAAAGTATCCATCAACTGATGAATGTATAAAAAATGTGGTATATACATATATTGGAATATTATTTAGCCACAAAAGTAATATGATAATACATAAAATACATTAAAAGTAATGAGATAATGTATGTTATAATACGGGTACAATTAAAATCATTATGCTAAGTGAAAGAAGCCAGATACACAGACTATATATAGCCTGATTTCCATTTATGTGAAATATCCAGAACAAATTAATAGAGAAAATGCAGAGAAACAGAAAGCAGATGCATAATTATTAGGGTCTGGAAGAAGGAAAGCATGGGGAATAATGATTTCATTGGGTACAAGATTCACTTTAGAAACTAGCAGTAACAGTTGCACAATATTGGTAAAGTAAAAAGTGCCACTGAATTGTACATTTTTAAATGCTTAGTATTTTTATTTTATTTTATTTTATTTTTGAGACAGAGCCTCAAGCTGTCCCCCTGGGTAGAGTGCTGTGGCATCACAGCTCACAGCAACCTCCAACTCCTGGGCTCAAGCGAGTCTCCTGCCTCAGCCTCCCAAGTAGCTGGGACCACAGGCGCCTGCCACAATGCCTGGCTATTTTTTTTGGTTGCAGCCATCATTGTTGTTTGGTGGGCCTGGGCTGGATTCAAACCCGCCACCTTAGGTGTATATGGCTGGCACCTTAGCCACTTGAGCCACAGGCGTGGAGCCAATGCTTAGTATTTTAAATTGTAAATTTTATGTTTATATGAATTTTGCCCCAATAAAAAAAAATTGATGGTTATATAGATACCCAACAGAACCCAAAGGATTAGTCCAAGCAATAGACTGGTAGAAAAAAGAAAGAAGAAAAAATGATAAAATGAGACATTTCATAAACATTATATAAAATAGCAAGAAACAGCAATTTACAGTTGACCAAGTAGTGGGCAAAAGTGTCACATAGCTTTCCCTAGAGCTCCTCTGCAGTTGATGCAATGACAAAGGGGAATTTCTATTCACTTTAATTTCAATGCTCTAGACTCCAGCACCTGGAGACTTTACTATAAATTTGCTACCCCAGCACATACATGCAAAGACATTTCAATATTGTCTTTCAGTGTATATTGAGGCTTTTCTATACTGCTTATAAAGTGCACAGTTGTTACATGACTCAAGGAAGAGGAAGGAATATTGGTAAGTGTTTGTGATAAGTCTATGTAATGTATGCATAGGACTGAAATTTGAATTCACAGAAATTGAGTTAAGACCTAGAGAACCAGGGTAGGGAATAAAATGGTGTATATCAGTGGTCTAGGAAGAAATAGAAGAAGGAATAAAATGGGAAGAAGTTGTAAAGAAGAATATTTGATGGACAACTATGTTAATTCAGGTATATTTGACCTCAATATACCACCATCAATAATGTGAGGCAGATACTACTATGCTTACTTGTAAATAAAACTGAAACTCAGAACCTGATGTAATTTGCCTAAGGTCACAAAATCAGTGAGAATAGAATCAGATCTCCATCCCATGCAACAGTACTAGTAACATTAAATACCCTGGGCTTTTGCTTTTTTTCCGTACACCTCCTGCCGGTATAATGATATAGTGAGTGATACACAAAGGGAAATGAAAGCCATAGTGGGCAAAGAAAGATAGAGTAATGACTTGAATGATTGCACATGTACCCTGATATGGAAAAGGACACAATATAGTGATTAGCCATGCATCTCTCTTAAGCTTCATTGTTCAAAGGGATTAAACTGAATTCAGATTTGATTATTGGGAGACCTAGAATTATAATTTAGGCTAGGCCTCAAGATGAAACATGAGGTAAAAAATCTTAGATACAACTTGGTAAAGAATATTATTGGGACTGACTAAGCAGATATGTAGCAAAGAATTTGGCTTTTCCCAAAGAGAGTTTTAGCATTTGCTCTTGGTTTATCGGAAGTAATCTATACCATTGCTTATAGGAGTGTCTTTATTCACAGCAGGGATTAGCCATACCAGATCATAGGATAGGGGCCAGCTGTGCCATAAATACCAACAATATGACTTAAGGTGGGGGCTTTCAGTCATGAGACATCAGTTGATCTGGAGATTGAATTCAACCACATTTGCATCAATCAAGCAATCATGCCTATGAAATGAAACCCCAATAAAAACTGTGGACTCCAAGGCTTGAGTGAGTTTACCCCATTGGCAATGGTGACTCTGCATACTGTCACACATTAATGCATCCTGACCCCCAAGAGGAGGGTAATGCATCCTGACCCCCAAGAAAACCAGAGATGGTTTACACTTGGAAACTTCACTGACTCTTCCCTAAGCATCTCTTCTTTTTCCTTCAATAAACTGTAGCCATGACCATATAATAGTGTCAAGTTCTATGAGTCCTTCCAGTGAATTATTACTATTATTTATTTATTTATTAGGCAGAGTCTTACTTTGTTGCCCCTTGTAGACTGATGTGGTGTCAGAGCCCACAGCAACCTCAGACTCTTGGGCTCGAGCAATCCTCTTGCCTTAGCCTCCCAAGTAGCTGGGACTACAGGCACCCACCACAATGCCTGGCTATTTTCAGAGACAAGGTTTTGCTTGCTCTCAGGCTGGTCTCGAATCTGTGAGTTCAGAGTGCTAGGATTACAGGGGTGAGTCACCACCCCTGGCCTTCCAATGAATTATTGATCCTGGGAGTAGTTTTGGAAAACCCCTGAAATTGTAGTCAGAAGTGAGGTCAGTTTTGGAAACTGCCCCCTCAAACTTTGCATTTTAGCTAGCAACAGATCTGATCTTTTGCTACTTTTCTTTAAAACTGTTATAGAAATCAACAGGCTTTTGAAAAAATGACTTCATATGGAAATGAAAATTCACACCTCATTATTTTTCCTTACAAATTTCTCTTATATTCTCACTTGGAGATACCTTATTTCCAGATACCTAGACAGTAAGAAATGTCTGAATCTGCTTCCAGAATCTCAATTCTGTTACACAGTCACTTTTTTTACTTTTGTTTTGCCACTAAAAGACTGTTATGATTATCATAGTTTTAACTATCTTCAATCCTTTTATTCTTCCCCAAACTTACCTTTCTTTCTCTCTTACTACTCCATGAGCAAATATTGCAAAGACAAATCCAGATTAATGTCACATAGCTGAATTCCATAGTGGTATCAAATTTTGACTCTTCTGTAGTCCTAGCACTTGGGAGGCCCAAGTGGGTGGATTGCCTGAGCTCAAGGGTTCAAGGACAGCCTGAGCCAGAGTGAGAACTCCTCTCTAAAAATAGCCGGGCATTGTGGCAGGTTCCTGTAGTCCCAGCTACTCAGGAGGCTGAGGCAAGAGAATCGCTTGAGCCCAAACTCTTGAGCCCAAGAGTTTGCTATGAGCTGTGACACCATGGCACTCTATCCGGGGTGACAAAATGAGACTCTGTCTCAACAACAGCAACAACAACAAAATACCACTTTGACTCTTCTGCTTTTTAGCTTTGTAAACAATATGGAGTTAATTAACTTATCAAAATCTTTCCATTCCGTAAAACCAGATACCAGCAGAATTTGCATCATGGAACTGTGGGGAGAACTAAATGAGATAACATATTCTAATAATGGTAGTTCCATGTCTGAAAGATGTAGTTACCTAATCAGTCTTAACTACTATTACCGTGGTGGTTGACATTGTCGTTATTATCAATTTCACTATTACCACAAACTGTCTATTTCTTGAGGAAAAAGGGAGTAAGTTCATTTATGTAGTCTGAATTTATAATTTTGAGAGAGGTATCATTAGCTTCCATTTGGCATCTCAGCCATTCACATTTATAATGCAGGTGAATAGTGATACCGGGAACATTTATAGAGAGCTGAAAGAAGAAAAAGGAAACAAAGACCTTTAGAAAAACCTATTCATAATATGAATTGTTTGTTTGAGTATATTTTTATTATGTTTAATTGTTTTAGATCTCGATTGAGTCCAGATGGAATGCCACATGAATACAATACTAATCAAATCCAATAGTTTTTAAAACCACGGCCATCATCAGCCTGCAGAAGAATGTTTTTTCCCAATATTACTGAGCCTCACCCCTCTTCATTCCTGTTGTTAGGGATTCCAGGCCTGGAAACTGCACAAATCTGGCTTGGATTTCCCTTCTGTGCTGTGTATCTGATTGCTCTTGTTGGAAATCTTATCATTCTGTTTGTGATCTTGCTAGATAATAACCTCCACCAGCCTATGTTCTACTTTCTGGCCATGCTGTCAGTGATTGATCTGAGTCTCTCTACTGCTACCATTCCCAAGATGCTGGGCATATTTTGGTTCGGCCTACAGGAACTGTGCTTTGGGTGCTGTGTTGCTCAAGTCTTTTTTATCCATTTTTTTACAGTCATGGAAAGCATTGTACTTCTTGCCATGGGCTTTGATCGATACGTGGCTATTTGCAACCCCCTCAGGTACACCACAATCCTCACCAACAAAGTTATTGCTGTGATTGCTGTTGTTGTAGTTCTAAGAAGCTTATGTATGATTTCTCCTATCGTTTTTCTCCTCACTAGATTGCCTTACTGTGGACATAGGATCATCTCTCATACCTATTGTGAACACATGGGAGTGGCACGTCTGGCTTGTGCCAGCATTAGTGCCAATATCTATTATGGTCTTGGGAATATTTCTATCTTGTTCCTAGATGTGCTTCTTATCATTATCTCCTATGCTAGGATTTTATTCACTGTCTTCCACCTCCCTTCCCAAGATGCCCGCCTGAAGGCTCTTAATACCTGTAGTTCCCATATCGGTGTTATCTTGGCCTTCTTTGGCCCAGCTCTCTTCTCTTTCCTCACTCATCGCTTTGGTCATGGTATTCCCCAGTATATCCATATCCTCCTGGCTAATCTCTATGTGGTCATCCCTCCTGCCCTCAACCCAGTCATTTATGGGATCAGGACCAAGCAGATTCAGGAGCGAGTGAAGAGACTCTTTGCTAAAAAAGATTAAATGAGAGGTAATCCATGCAGGTTATGAAAGTATAAGTCCTAAGGAGACTAAAATTGTCATAAAAATCAATGAGAAAATTGCTTTCACTAAAATTGATCATCAGTTATAAATATATGAATACATAATCGACTATATCTATATAAGAAATATTAGCAGCAATTTTTGGAGGTTCTCACTGAAGTAAGAACTTTTTGTTAGAGATGGCTGGTGTTTTAGATCTCTTTCAGGTAATAATAAGATTTCTTTCATAAAGATATTCAAGAAGAGGTCATATGGTCACTGATAGGAAAGCTAGAATCTGGGTAGCAATGATGCACACAGAGGTGGTGGGTGGTGCCCGTAGCTCAGTGGGCAGAGTGCTGGCCACATACATTCGGGCTGCCAGGTTCAAACCCAGCCTGGGCCAGCTAAACAACAATGACAACTGCAACAAAAATAAAAAAAATAGCTGGATGTTGTTGCAGGAACCTATAGTCCTAGCTACTTGGCAGGCTGAGTCAAGAGAAACACTTAAGCCCAAGAGTTTGAAGTTTCTGTGAGCTGTGACACCACAGCACCCTAACCAGGGCAACAGCTTGAGACTTTGTCTAAAAAAAAAAAAATTTAATGCATACAGAGAGGTACCAAGTATGACATAGAGAGCAGAGACATAAGATAATACATAACTACACATTAGAGAGAATAAGAAATGAGTATTTATTTATTATTTTTTTAACTGGATGACTTTGGTTGAGTATTAAAATATATGAAAAGAAAAAGAAAAATTATTCATGAATTTCAAAAAAGATAACATAGAAAACAGAATGGGAACAGAAATCAGACTGTAAAGAAACTTCAAAGTGGTTTTTCAAAAATAGCAATAGAAAAAAAACAATGGTAATTTAAAGTGAAGGACAGTAAAAGAATTGAATGACCTAAGTAGAATAATTTTCAAGCAGAAATAAGGTCAAATATGACTTTGAAAGTTACCATAGCAACCATCTATCCAATTCTATGACATTCCTAGTGATTTTTACTAATTTAACATACAAAATAAATATTTTGAAAATATATGATTAATTATAATATAACCATACAATCTCAGTGAGGATTTAATATTAAGATAACTAGAAAAATAAGAACTAACATGTTCACAAGTTTTTGTAATCATCAATTTAAATTTACATTTATTATCTATTATGGTTTCATATTCTATATCTCTTAAAGGAATAAAATGTCAAATTATCCACCTTATATTGACATTTTATGTGTATTTGTTGTGAGATGCTGTGTAAATTTCTACATTAAGATTTTTTTGTGCAAGCATTAATTTATGGCACAGATATAATAGAAGATTCATGAGGTAAAATAAAAACAGAAGAAGAACAACAAAGAAAATTTCTATAGCTAGAAAATTACTCAAGATTTAATATTAACAGTTTCAATAGCAGTTCAGTGGGAACACTGTTAGTTTTTGGTGGAAATTATAAATACAATGGATAAAAAGATAAGCCAGTCCATGGAAAAAGTGTCAAGAGAAAAAAAAAATTCAAGTAAGACAAGCAGGGAAAATAGCATTAATTAAGGGAAACATAATTTGACTCTTGTCAGAATTCTCAACTGTAAAAGTGAATGTTTAAAAAAAGGCTTTGTGTCCTAAGAAGAATAATTTTTCTCTTGGAATTCAATGTTCATTTTATCCCATGTTCATATTTAAGATGAAAATAAAGACATTTTCAAAATACAATAAAAATTTTAAGTGTGTTTTTCCAAAGGAGGAACAAATGTTCAAAATATGCTCTAGCAAACAACAACAACAACAACAAAAATAGCAATGTTTAAAAAGAGTATCATACAGTATGAAAAACATGATATATGCTAAAAGGAAAGTAGAAAAAGATATAATTACATAAAAAATTGTTCATAACCTGATGGTGATAACATGATTTTTAGGTGAGTGTATCTGGTGGAACTCTACTTCCATTGATAATAAACTAGCCTATTTCTGATTAATGCTTCTGCCAAGAAAAAAAAAAAAGAACTAGGAAAACTGGACAGAATCGAAGATTAATGAAAAGCAAATGTAAAAAGATCAAGACTCCGAAAATAATGGAGAGCAAAAGAGTTGAAGACCACCTTCGGTGCTCCTTTGCCTTTCCATGCAGTTTGCATTTTATAATTTGGAAGAGCTCTCAGAGTGACTGATACTGTGAGGAGAGTTTTAGTAGTATCATGGGATTAAACAGGATTAGCATTGTTGTTCATTGTTTGGCAAGGAATAGAGAAAATAGATCAGCAATGTAGTACTCAAGGAATGAAGCTAAATCAGGCTATTAAAAAAATAAATCGGCCATTACAAAGCACGTTGTCTAGTTTACAATTACTCCATTCTTAATCTAAATGAGGTGATGTGCTGTTACTCCAACTGTCTGCCAGAACCAAAGTTAAACTGTATAGTGGGTAACATTATTAATAGCCTTAAAGTATTTTGACAAGTTTTTCTTCGAAATCCCCAGCATTCAATTTTTTTGAGTATGAATGGATAATAATTACCAAGAGAAATAAGCAAACAAAAAGAGACAAGATGAAAATATTTAACAGAGAACCAGGCAATGGGATTATAAACAGCTATGACTATTATATATAATAAATTGAAGGAAAAGATGGAGAACTTTATGCATGAACTGAAAAGTAATAATAACTAGTTGAAAATTGTATCTTTAAAACTTACATTAATTTAAAATAAGTATTTGATTATACCTATGACTGAAAGATTAATCATAAGGCAATATCCTCAATGAAACATGAAGAAATAAGTTAATGGAAAATATAAAAAGGAAAATAGAATATTTGGAAAATAGTTAAAAGTTATACAGATATATCATTCAATTGCATAAAGAAAGTTAAAATATGGGTCACAAGCAATTTAAAAAGGAAAAAATTATAAAATTTGTGAAAGTAATCAACCCCCAAATCCAAAAATTTTAGCCATGACTACAAAACAAAGATTATGCAGGAGTGCCAAAGTACTAAGTAAAATCACTGGAAAACAGAAATAAATAGAAAATCTTTAAAGCAATCAGATAAAAAAATTATCTTGAAAGTATCAATAATAAGATTAACAACAAAAATATCAAAGAAACTATAGAATTGAGAAGACAATAAAAAATTTTTTTAAACATAGTGGAAGAAATGAACTGCCATCCTAGATTTCTGTATCCAACAAAAGTATCTTCTTAAATTAAAGCATTAAAATACATTGCAAATATACAAAAATTGAGACAAGTTGTTACCAATAGACTTGCTAAAACAGAAATACTAAACAGGACTGTTCAAAAAAAAGTAATATAAATCAAGATAAAAGCTCAGGGAAACAGAATAAATAAAAAAGGTATGGGTAATGCAGTATCCATAAAGAATATATTACAAAATTAATACAGTGGCATATAAAAAGAATAATATATAAAGGTCAAGTTAGAATGATTATAAAAATGCATGATTGATTTAATATTTGGAAACCATTATAATGTCAAACTGATAGAGTGAAAAAGTAATGTGAGCATCTCAATGGTTAGAAAAAAAATTGTTAAAATATAGTGTCTATTAATAAGTTTTAGAATTTGTAAGCAAAGCATGAAAGGGTCTCTCTTCATCTGATAAAAATATGCTGACCTGAAGGATGGAAGGGCATGCTTATTATGGCAATATGTTTAAATATTTTTTATAAAATCAGAAATAAGATGAAGATGCCATTACCATAATTTCTACCCATCATTAGAATTGGAGGATCTATGTCATGCATAAGATCAGAAAAAAAATTAAAAAATAAGAAAAAAACAAAAATACTGAATAAGTTAGAAGAGAAAAAATAAAACTGTTATTATTCACATATAGTATGATTGTATATACATAAAATATCAATAGAAAACTCTAAGAATTAGCAAGTGAAATTATCAAAGATATTTGATACAAAAAATATAAAACTAGTTATATTTCTCAATACTGATAATAAACAAGAAAATAAAATTTGAGTGCTGTGGTGTCACAGCTCACAGCAACCTCCCACTCCTGGGCTTAGGCAATTCTCTTCCCTCAGCCTCCTGAGTAGCTGGGACTACAAGTACCTGCCACAACACCTGGCTATTTTTTTGTTGCAGTTTGGCTGGAGCTGGGTTTGAACCCACCACCCTCAGTATATGAGGCAAGCACCCTATTCACTGAGCCACAGGAGCCGCCCGAAAATTATGTATTTTTAAATAGCATCACCAAACATCACTTTAGGCTAAATCGAGCAAAGGACATGCAAGACTTCCAAAAATAAAGTATAAAAATATTGAAAGTAATTTTTAAATATTCAAATGCGTGACAAGATATGTCAAATACATAACTTGGACTAATTCATATTTTTTTAAAAAAACAATATTCTACTATCATTGAGCTTTGTATTCAATGCAATAAATATTTCTTTGAGTTTGCTTGCTTATGTGTACATTTGTTATTGTTCTCAAACTGTTATATTTTAAAAGTAATTGGCAAATCTTGAAGAACACAACTTTGGAATTTATATTATCATATTCCCCAATTCATTATATAGCTACCCTAGTTAAAATTATGAAATACATGTAGAAAAGTAGGCAAATCAGCAGGATAATGTACTCCAGAAATAGAAAAGTACAGGCAAAAGTGTATAATTTATGATGAACAGCACTGTAGAACACTGAAGAATGAGTAGACTTGTTGATAAATGGGGCAGGGTCAAATGAATAGCCAGTGTGTATCAACTGGATACTGAGCAACAAATAATCTGGTATTACTGCCCCTTCAATGTGATATTTAATATCCTCCCATCAAGGGATGACCCTTGACAGTGCAAGCAAGGTAGACACGCTCTTAGCACTCAGTTCCCTCAAACAATGAATAAAAAACTATACTTTAATAAAAAATAACTGATAGAGAGCAGTGGAATGCATCAGAGAAGTAAAAGAAATCCTAGTGAGCACAGAAACTTGGGACGGCTTCATGGAAAATGGAAGAAAATGCCAGTCCTCTACCAGTCCACCCCACCCCCTCATCAGGATCATCTGGGAACCAGGTGGGAACTTCTCCCTGTGATGGAGAAGTAAGCAAAAAGATCCCAGCAAGCCCAGTTAACACTTTGGACACATACAGCATTACCTTTTCTGTGCTCACAATCCAAAACAGTCAGAAGACAAAACATACCAATTAGTTATCTTATGCATTTAATTGTCCATGAGCCTATTTCTAATGATAGTCAGGAAAACCAGGACCTGTAGCATCTCCTGGTGAGTATCATTTGGTCTATTCCATCATCATCCAGGAAGGGAGACTCTCAGGAAATAATGCTTGCTCTATGGGTGGAAGGGACAATAGTATATAAGTTTTCTCTGAAAAATGTGGAATTTTCTTTACCTTCCGTCAAAACATTTGAAACACTTGCAAGAGCCCTTCTCCAAACATTTTATCTGTTCACCATTAGTTGGAGACTGGGAAGGAGAATCTTCCTGGATTAGAAGGACATTGATGTCATTATTTGCAATTATGCAAGCTGCCAATAAAAAAGAGTAGCTATCAATGAGTCTAATTTGTCTATTTCAGGGTCTTCTTCATCTTTTGAAGCCCTGGTTGTAACAATGCCCAAAATGAATCAGGGTTTACACAATTATAGGTGTATTTTACAAAACAGAAGTGTTCCTAAAAACAAGTCTCTAAGAATTTATGCTTTGAAAACTTAATGATGAAAAGTGAGTGCTTTAATAACTCTTGAGGAAAATTAAATCAATATTATTCCTCAAACAGATTCCTCTTTTGTCAGGATATTTCTCTTCCCATCATTTCATGCCACATCTCATCCCTGAGCTAAGGAGTTATATCTAGAATGGTGTTTCTCTACAGATGCAGTAAGAAGACTCTGAGACTCAGCTCAGGGATTCTGGGACATCCCTAGACGTAGGGATGCTCTCACTCAGTGTTTTTCTCCACGTGACCAAGTAGCCTTGGGACTCAGAGGATTGAAAGGGAACTCAGTCACCATCTTTAAGATGGGCTCCTTCTGCAATCTGCTTCAAATAAGGGCTGAGAGAAGAAATATTAGAAAATTAAGAACTCCTGGAAAGGAGAGATGAGAAGCTACAGAGAAGAGAGTAAATGAAGACATAGGGGATCAGAAGCTTATGCTTTGCTGAGGAATTATCTCAAGCACTGTTTTTTCACAGAGTAACATAACAGAACATGTGGGATTAGAACAGACAGCCACAGGTAAGGACAGTGATATACCAATGATTAATTGCATAATTTCTCTCTCTCTCTCTCTCTCTCTTTCTCTCTGATATGTGCTCACACACACACACACACACACACACACAAACACACAGAGTCATATAGCATGCCGTTTAAAGCCAGAATGTCACAATTAGTCTCACAGCACCGTGGCCACACCTATTGTCAATAAGAGTGAAGATTATGCTGGCTATCAAATTGATGTTTTGAGAGAGAACCAGGCCCAGTGACTAAGCTTATTGTGTGGGTCATCTTAAACAGAAAGATGCTATTGCAAATCACAGTTATATGTGTATGTGTGTGTGTTGGAGGTGGGAGGAGGTGGGACATGTCAATATCCAAATAAAATTATACAGGTATTATCTATGTACAATTTTATTCTCTCTCTCCATCATTGTCCAAGTGAACTTAGATGTTGCCAATTCTAACTTGGTTCCATGTGTTTCTAATACTTTGTGGAGCCATGTCCAAGCCATTTTTACTGTAAGCACAAAACCCCTGCTCAACTTGTTCTTCTGGCCTCCTGGATGGCACAATTAAGAAGGAACTCAGATGAAGGTCATTATCCACTCTTCGCAACTGCTTTGGTCCTACCAGCCTTGGGAAAGCTGTAAGAATGAGGGGAGAAAATTGTTTGCTTTACAACTGTACAGTATTGTGTTATGCTTGTATCCATAAAAATCCATAGATTAAGTATAAATGTCTGCCCTGTGCCACTCCTTCACTCTGACCTCTTCAGAGCCATTTCTCTTTCATCTAATCATACATACACTATGACTTAATTATAAATAATGAAGTTGTTATAACAAAGTAATATATTTCTTCTAAAAGGAAAATTATTTTAGCTCTCAGAGGCTAAAAGAAAAATAAAATTCATGATGCATTAATAAAATAAATAACTACCATTTATTGAGGATCCTCTGTGTACTAGCACCTATATGTGCATTGATCTTATTTATCCTTAAATAAAATATATTAGCTAACATTTATCATCTTTATTGGAGAAAAATATGACCTACATAGTTAAAGAATTTGCTTAGGAGTTTCAACCTAGTAAATGGCTTAGCATGATTTCAAGCTATGTCTGAATGGTTTCAAAGTCCATAAACATCAATTATAATATTCTACTTGTCAGCAGAAAAAAAAATGACTAGCAAAGTTAAAAAAAAACACATATATACAAGTACAAACTTTGAGCATTCATAGGCACAATAAGGGAGAGATCATTATTATGTTTATGTTTTGAAATGAACTCCTGGGAAATGGTCTTTGTTGATGTGAATATCTAGAAAGGATCAATTTAATACCTTTCCCTCAAGAAATCATCTTGAGATTATTGGCAATACACTGTCTGCTACTATTTGTGGCCCACAGCTGTGGCCCACAACTGCAGCACAAAAAAGGCAAGAATTCAGTACAAAATTGTCAGGGTGTGGATGTCCTGATGGTTTAAACTATACTATCAGAGTCCCCTCTGCCTCCTACCTACATGGGAACTTTTCTCTCAGGCACCAAAGTGTCATGCTGAGAAACAGCTTCTCTCAAGACTGAGCTGACTGTGGATTGCAAATCTCATGACTCATCATCCTAGCTATTTTCTCAGACTCTTTTCAAGTAAAGTCACAAAAATCACCGGTCTCTGAGTTTTCAGCCTCACTTCTTCCCCACAACACTGGCAAACTCTGTGCTGTCCTTTCAATTTTCTCTCCAGCTTCTCCGAAAACATGAAATGTTCTTTTTCTTCTCATACAGAATAGGGGGTTAATAACCACTTTGCCTGTCTATTTCTACTGCACAATAACCACCTGGCAAAGTTACAGAACAACTGATCTATGCAACTACATGCAAAATAAAATGGAATTTTCTCTTTATTCCTCTCTCCAACACTCCCACACACACACTCTTACACACCTAACACAATCCTCCAAGCCCTGATTCAATTAAATGCTGAACAACTTGGAACCAACACTCATGTGGCAGTGTTGAGGATATTAAAATGATTGGTCCTTATTCTTTGCTTCTGGTTGCAGCTAGTCTCTTAGTAGAGATAAGGCCAAAACACACAAGAATATTATACATTCAGGTTATGTTAGATAGAGTGACACAGTGTCCTTATGGACACAAATAAATAAAATAAGGTAATTGTATTATTTTCAAGTGATCAGTGATGGTTCTCTAACACTTTGATTTCAGTGTGATTAAAATTTGTTAGACATCTGATCTGTTTATATCTGAAACTATGCACAATTATAGGACATATGAATATTTTTATGTTAATCATTGATGTGATAGATTGTAAGGAAGATAAATATAATTTGGCTGACAAGCAAAAAGTACTTTATTGGAAGAATATCAAAGAATTGCAGAATAAAGAAAATTTTGAAAAAATGGAATTGGGAACTAAGATGGTTCATGAAGATACAGTAGCAACAAAAATAGCAATCAACCATAGTAGAAATACACTAGTTAGGTTAGCTGAGTCAAGAAAAATTCTAAGAAAGGCCATATGATTAACCATCCTTATATGATGTCATTGTATAAGATCCATGGGACAAATCCCTATATTTATATCATAACAAAATACAGAAAATAGGCTGGGTGCAGTGGCTCATGGCTATAATCCAGCACTCTGGGAGGCCAAGGTAGGTCAATCACCTGAGCTCAGGAATTTGAAACTAGCATGAGCAAGAGTGAGACCTCATCTCTACACTTAAGCCCAAGAGTTTGAGGTTGCTATGAGCTATGATGATGCCACAGCACTCTACCCAGGGCTACAGAGTGAGAGACTCTGCCGAAAGAAAGAAAGAAAGAAAGAAAGAAAGAAAGAAAGAAAGAAAGGAAGGAAGGAAGGAAGGAAGGAAGGAAGGAAGGAAGGAAGGAAGGAAGG
>NW_003852396.1:34318047-34344318 GCF_000181295.1 Otolemur garnettii
AGGAAGGAAGGAAGGAAGGAAGGAAGGAAGGAAGGAAGGAAGGAAGGAAGGAAGGAAGGAAAAATATATATAAAATTGTAGAGGGCAGTAGTTCTCACTTAGACTAGGAAAATTTCTCACTTCTAAAAATCATTAAAATACCCAGAGAGTTGGGGTGTCTGTGAATTAAAGCCATAATATTTATAACATTAACTATTAAAGCAATTAATATCTAATAATTTTAAAATATTAAGAACTCATTATACAAAACATAGACACTGTTGATTGAAGTAACTATATTTTTTAAATTACTTACATGAATGTTATTTTATTTTATAAATCTCTTTAATTTCTGGTTTAAGATAATAGAGCTGGAATCTCATATTTACATCATTTACAAATGCATTTAACCTACTGTGATAACACCTCAGATAATCTGTCTAAAACTCCGTTGTGTAGTTAAGAGAGGCTGAGAATGAAAATAGCTAATATTTTCTATTATCATAAATATAGTTTTGAGCTTGTGTACTTCCAGAGACTTAGGAAACTAGAAATCCCAAGACTTCACTTTGAAGAACCTAGGATATGGTAATATCCCTGGAGTAAACAAGGGCTACTTCGAAAAGTAAAGGAAGGGAATGCCATAATGAAAATATGCATTGCATTGTGAAATATTTCCAGTTTTATCAAAGACTTCATAAATTAGAAAAAATAAAGCCAGGGAGTATATTGTCTATGATGGATCTTAGAACAATGTCCTGTGTCAAGAGACTTCCTCAATTACCATTTGGAAAGAAGGGAATTTTTAATGTTTATAAAGTAACCACTCACAAATATCACCTCCAGTATACTGATTAGATTCTTTTCATCTCTCCAGGGCCTTGAAAAGAGAAGATCTTTAAGAAAGTGAGATCCCACTTTCAACATCACTTCCTGGGAGAATGTCTTCAATCAATTATACCCAGTTCCATCCCCCTTTCTTTCTCTTGCTAGGAATACCAGGATTGGAAACTTTACATATCTGGATCGCTTTCCCATTCTGTATTGTGTACCTGATTGCCCTTGTGGGGAATGTCACTATTCTGTATGTAATCAAGGCTGAACATAGTCTCCACCAGCCCATGTTCTACTTCCTGGCCATGTTGTCTATGATTGATCTGGGTCTGTCCACATCCACTATCCCCAAAATGCTAGGCATCTTCTGGTTCAAACTCAGAGAGATCAGCTTTGAGGGCTGTCTTATTCAGATGTTCTTCATTCACATGTTTACGGGCATGGAGACTGTTCTATTGGTAGCCATGGCTTATGATCGCTTTGTTGCAATCTGCAATCCTCTCCAATATACCATGATCCTTACTAATAAAACCATCAGTATCCTAGCTTCCATTGTTGTTGGAAGAAATTTAATCCTTGTAACCCCATTTGTCTTTCTTATTCTGCGGCTGCCTTTCTGTGGGCATAATATCATCCCTCACACGTACTGTGAGCACATGGGTCTTGCCCGGTTGGCCTGTGCACCCATCAAGGTCAACATAATCTATGGGCTCATGGTAATTTCTAATATTATTGTGGATGTGATCCTGATTGCCACTTCTTACGTGCTTATCCTTCGAGCTGTTTTTCGTCTTCCTTCTCAAGATGCTCGACTCAAAGCCTTCAATACCTGTGGTTCCCATGTCTGTGTCATGCTGTGCTTTTATACACCAGCATTTTTTTCTTTTATGACTCACCGTTTTGGCCGAAACATTCCCCACTACATCCATATTCTTTTGGCTAATTTATATGTGGTCGTCCCACCTGCTCTTAACCCTGTCATTTATGGAGTCAGGACTAAGCAGATCCGAGAGCATGTTGTGAAGGTTTTTATACAGAAAGAATAATTCTGTGCAAAATTGGGATAAATATATTTATATGCAACCTGAATTATAACCATCTGAGCACTATCTTTAAACTTCTGTAACAGTAGGCTATGTTTGCCAGACTCTTCATTTTGACTGGAAGTGGTTCAAGGCTAACAAATAATGTAAAGCTACCTTTGCCATCCATCTCCCTCATCCTCTTCCATATACCTGGACAAGGTTAGAGACTACTGGAAAAAGCAACTATCCTGAAGCTGACAGTGATTTTGAAGTAGAATCACTTGCAAAGAAGGGTGAGAACTGTACCCATTTCTTTATATGAGTATGTCTTGTCTGTAGGAAAGTTTAGATTCTGAAGATCTCAGATCAAATAATCTTATTTTATAGATAAAAAAAGTAATGTATAATCCAGTGGTAGTGTCCAAATTAGAACATGTCCTGTTCCATAGCCTCTATTCTTTTGCAGTAATCCCAGTTTTTTTCTTCCTTCTCTGGAATCCTTGAATCATTAGTTTAATGTTCTCTCAGTCTTGTTCTGACTGTCCCTTTTACGCCCATTCTTCTTTCAGATTGCTATACTTTTTCTCTCCCTTTCTTCTTTCTTTTCCCAATAAACTCAGTCTGTGAATGGAGGAATATTAGAGACTACAGTGTGAGCATGAAAGAAATATGACAGTACTTTCTCACTTGAAGTAAAGTCATTTTTTTTTTTTTGAGACATAGTCTCACTCTGTTGCCCTGGGTAAGGTACTGTGGCATCATAGCATACAGCAACCTCAAATTCTTGGGCTTAAGTGATCCTTTTGCCTCAGCTTCCCAGTAACTGGGACTACAGGTGCCCGCTACAATGCCCAGCTAGTTTGTCTACTTTTAGTAGAGACAGGATCTGTCTCTTACTCAGGCTGGTCTTGAACTCCTAAACTCAAGCAATTCACCTGCCTCAGTCTCCCAAAGTGCTAGAATTATAGGTGTGAGCATAGATTATAGGTGATTATAGATTGTGCCTGGTGAAAAGTCATTTTAGATATGAATACTTGTATGTGACCTGTATTGAATTCCAACGGAATCCTGTCTTACAGTTTCTCTTCACATATACAGGACTTCATAAAACTTAAATATCAAGTTCATTCATTTAAGCACAAAACCAGACTTGATATGTGCCTCAGTATAATTTATTGATTGTACAATGTCTCAATATTTAGTCCCATTCCCAAACTCCAGATATGGGTGGAGAATGTGGTTTGTTTTAAAATGAGACAAAAGGGCCCTGAACTGAAATTTGTGACTGACCAGAGAATTTTTCCTTAGAAATCAGGAGAACTCTCCTTCATGTCCTCCAATTTGGAACCACTGTGCAAATGTGGATGACAATATGCAAAATAGTCAAAAGTACACAGGGAAAGATGTTAAGAAAATGGGAGCATATATAACAGCAATATTGCATGTTCAGTTTCTATTAATCTGAGCAGCCCTTAGTCTGAAGTTTGACACTGGCTAAGCATAATTCCTGCATCCTAAAGTAACTTAGGGAATTTCTTTAAGTCTTTTTTGTGTACATGGGTTATGATTTGTTTTTTTTTTTTTTTACAGTTTCTTTGTCATATATTTAAGGTGAAAATACATTGAAACCAATCTATCCCCTTTATCTTACAAATTTAAAAAATAAACCTAAGATCCAAAGAAAGGCAGGTAGTTGTGTGCATAAAATATACCCACCGTTAGCATCATTTTTATGTAACAAGAGAAGGAAAATCACTCAGATAAATCTTTTTGACTACACATTCTTAACTCCTGTAGAATATTTGAGTATAAGATATTTTATATATAGCTTATGTATATATGTGAAGTTCAACATGGATCCCAAGTGAGAATATCTAAAAAAGTAAGAAAGAGAATGAATGGCCTAGGATTGGTGCTGGTAGTAAGAAAGGGGGAACTCCAGAAACTCTGAGTGCAGGTGAAAGTAGAATAGTAATAAAGAATTATTTAAATTGGTACAGCCTCTACCACTGTAGCCCACAGTAATGAATGCCAAGCACTAACCAGCATTCTGATTATCAATGTCTGTACTGTATAAAAACATGCTAAATAAAAACAAAGTTTTTCCTTCTCTAAGTGATATGAAGAACTCCATGACATGTATAAAGCAATTTTCTGGTTAAATACATTCAAGTGAGTGTGAACAATTCAATACAAGCTTAATGTGTTCACAGTGTAGGTTGAAATACTGTAATGTGGCCCTAAAATGATTCATAATCAAACAGCAATAACACACTTAGACTGGCTGAGCTGAGTCTCTGTCCTGAGTCCCCTTTTTGGCGGACCTCTATACTTTGGAGAAGCTTTCTCAAAATTTTCTAAGTCTACTTCTGTTGAATAAGACCTCCTGGGGATAGCAATACTATCTAGGCAAGGTGTCCTGAGCCTGGACAAAACATATGTGGTCCCAATTCTCCTCTTCAGAGAACTCTGTGACTCTCTTCTTCTTATACCCACCAGCTTATAGAATCAACCATCCGTCCCAGGGAGCTCTGTGATCCACATTTATGGGGTTGTCCTGGGATCCCATGGCTGTAGTCTTGTTTCAAGAGAGTGGCAGTAGCTTAGTGAGTAGATAAAACTCACTCTGGAAAGCATGATTTTATTTCATGAAATCACACAAGGTAAAGCCACAAAATGGATGGTCACATGCTGATTAGTCATGATTCTCATGTCAAATACAGGATGGATTCAGTTCTTGTTCTACCAGTGGTCCACTAGTGAACCATGGGCTTCAGCCACGTGCCAGTGCTATAAACCTCCTCAACCGTGTGGTCAACCCTTCTGCTGCCTTCTATCTACAGAACCCAAGGGTGGCACTGGGAGCAGCAGACACTCTTTACCTACTTTAAGTACCTAATTACTCTATATCCCTGGCTCTGGTACCCAGAGTCATCATCCTGTCTGCTGTGAAGGTTCCACACCACTTGTCAGGCATTCCCACAAAAGTGGCTACACGTATATACTCCAAAAGCTTTTTAGGACCATAACTCTGCAATGCCAACAGGCACTTTCAATCTACGCTCTGTTTTACCTCCAAGTGACACAGCTTTATCATGCTCTTCTTTGTAAGTGTTAAATAATTCTGGATGAGATGGGGACATTCTTAGCACCCTACCCACATGAGAATAACCCATACGTCAAGGACTTTGTTGAAAGAAGGCAATGCAATCAGCATTGGAAGAATCACCTTCTAGAAATGCAATCATTAGGGTCAGTATCATTCAAATTGCTGGAAGATACATTTTTCTACATTTATGCTATAAAGTTCCAAATGATAAATATAAACAGAAAAAAATATAATTCACTTTTTCAAGAATGTGCTGGTTATGCTTGATATACGTTGACATTACCAACAAAGCACAAAAAGAACTGTGAGAGAGTTGTTGATGCCGTTATACATAGGCAACACAATGGATGATACAGCTTCCTAGGCGATGATATAATTGACATTAAATGAAATTTCAAAATGTAATAGGCAACATGATCTATATTGCTCTGTAAAGCCATGGCATTGTTAATAAGAAGAATGTTGGTCCTTTCTATTTGTGACAGGAGAAATGAAATGATCATCACTGGCTTATTTTGTCAACAAAAAAAACATCACCTCACAGTTTATGGAACTGAACCAAAAGAACAAGTTCCATGGACACCATAAAGAATTTCTATGTGCAGTGACTGTACAACAACCAAATATATAAGTGGTTACCTAGAACCCTGAATCTTCATTGATAAATAACCATACTGTATATCACAGAGGTCAGTGAACTTTGTAATGCATTTCTTAGTCAAAGTGCTCAAACAGTGAGTGACCCCCAGTGACCCTACACACCACACACCCTCAGAAAGATTCTCCAAACAATTTTACTTTCAGCCTCTACATGACTAATATCTAACTTTCCACATCATCAGAGGCTTGATAGTATCCTGGTTCCCAAAATCTTAGAAAAATCCCAGAATTTTCCATTTTCCTGGTACCAACTTTCAAAAAAAATCTCAACAGTTTTCTAAAGCGATTTCCCTGTTGACACTGTTACAAATAAAGTATGACAATCCCAGTTGCTCCACATTCTCACCAATATTTGGAATTTTCAGTCTTTTCAACTTGGTTCTTCTAGTAAGGCTCAGTATCTCATTGTGGTTTTAATATTTGTTTCCATAATAACTAATAACATTGATCATATTTTTCAGTCCTTATTGGCCATTTTTTAAAAATATTCTTTTGTGGAGTATGTATTATGATTACCTAAAAACTATAAAGTTAGCCTTTTTGAAATATATTTGAAGTTCAAAAACTTTAAGAAATTAGAATTCAAAAACAAAGCTGCCTGTCACAAAATAATAAGACAAGTAAATTTATATATAAATAAATATGTTTGCATGTGTATCTATACATACATACACAGAGAGATGGTCCCCGACTTACAATGGTTTGACATAACAATATTTTTGACATCACAATGCTTCAAAAACATACCCATTGTGCCTGTGGCTCAAGGAGTGGGGTGCCCCATATACCGGAGGTAGCAGGTTCACACCTGGCCCCGGCCAAAAACTGAAAAACATTTGACACTCTCCTCCACTTATGATGAGGTGATAGTGATACCCAAGTAGGCCCTTTGTAAACTGAAAATCCATGAGTTTTCAGAACAAAATAAATCTTCTGCCTCTTACATTTCCAGTTTTAATTTATATGTATTTAAATCTTATCATACCATTACTTAGATGATGCATCAATCATTGTGCTGTCCAGGCATAATGGCTTCAAAATAGAAGACACAATTTCAATGTGTGATTGATTTATAGGGGCATAACCCCACCATAAATTGAGGACCATCTGTTTATAATGTCTTTTATTCTGCACCATATATTATTGTATAAGGTAAAATTACACTTAAAGAGAGGAATCTACAGGAAAAGGAAAGGCTGCTTACTGGCAACATAGAAAACATAGTTGGGCACATAAGCCAGGCCCCTTAAATTAAGATGACTATATATGGTCACAGTGAAGTGAAGCCACAAGGTCTTGGCTATAGATGAGGCTGTCATCCAAATAGTGTTCATTGTACCCATTAGACAGGTTTTTGACCCTGCCAACTTCCCCTTTCCTCCATGCTTGATTTCCACTGAGTGTTACTTCCCTCTGTGCACATGTGTGCTCATGGATGACTTACAGTTTAATAGTGAGTACATGTAGTATTTGTTTCTTCATTCTTGCTATACTTCACGTGAAAGAACTGTCTCCAGTTCCATCCAAATTGTTGCAAAAGGTATCAATTCATCTTTTTAATGCCTGAGAAGTACTCCATGTTATACAATTACCATATTTTATTAATCCACTCGTGAATTGATGGGCACTTGGGTTAATTCCACATCTTTGCTGCAATAAACATTCCAGTATAAATCTGGATGGGCACTTGGGTTAATTCTACATCTTTGCTGCAATAAATAAATAAATTCTGCTGCAATAAACATTCCAGTATAAATCTCTTTTTGATGAAGTCTTCTTTTCCTTTGAGTAAAATATCCAGGAGTGGTATTACTGGATCAAATGATGTGTTTACTTTTAGCTTTAAGTTCTTTGAGGAATTTCCATAGTGTTTTTCATAAAGGCTATAATGATTTGTAATCCCACCCACAGTGGATAAGTGTTCCTTTCTCTCTGCATTCATGCTAGCATCTATTGTTTTTAGATTTTTTTTTTTTGAGACAGAGTCTCAAGCTGTCACCCTGGGTAGAGTGCTGTGGCATCACAGCTCACAGCAACCTCATACTCTTGGGCTTAAGCAATTCTCTTGCCTCAGCCTCCGAAGTATCTGGGACCACAGGCGCCTGCCACAACACCTGGCCATTTTTTGGTTGTAGTTGTCATTGTTGTTTGGTGGGCCTGGGCTGGATTCGAACCCACCAGTTCCAGTGTATGTGGCTGGTGCTCTAGCCACTTGAGCTACAGGTGCCAAGCCTGTTTTTAGAATTTCTTTTTTAGAAAATTAGTTATCATTTATTTCAAAGAGTAATGCTAATTTTTTTTAATTAAATCATAGCTGTGTACGTTAATGCAGTCATGGGGTACAGTGTGCTGTTTTTATAAACAATTTGAATTATTTTCATCAAACTGGTTAACATAGCCTTCATGTCGCTTTCTTAGTTATTGTGTCAAGACATTTATATTCTACCCCTACTAAATTTCACATGTACCCTTATAAGATGAACTATAGGCGTGATCCCACCAATCACCCTCCCTCCACCCAACCTCTCCCCTCTCCTTCCCTCCCTCTCAAAGCCACTCTAACTGGAGTAAGGTGATATCTCATTGTGATTATACTTTGCATTTTCCTGAGGCTTAGCGAGACTGAGTATTTCTTCATATCCTTATTGCCATTGTTCTTTTTCTTTTCAGACCCTTCTGTCCGTGTCTTTTGCCCAATTTTTAATAGAGTTGTTTGTTTAATCCTTGCTGATTTACTTCAGTTCTTTGTAAATTCTGGATATTATCACTTTATCAGATGTGTAGTTTGCAAATATTTTCTTGCATTGTGCAGGCTATTTGCTCTGTTGATTGTTTACTTAGCTGTGCAGAGCATCTTGATTTAGCCAAAAGCCCTTATAAATTTTTGATGTCATGATTTCCATTCAAGCCTTAGCCATAAATTTTCTACCTAGGCTGATATCTATAGGAGTTTTTCCTACATTTTCCTACATAATTCTTAGTGTTTCATGCATTAGGTATATTTATTTTATCCGTATTGAATTAATGTTTGTGAGTGGTGAGAAATGGTGGTTCTCTTTTATTTTTTTGCATGTGTCTATCCAATTTTCCCAGAACCATGTATTGAATAGGGATTCTTTACCCCAGTGTAAATTATCTCCTATTTTGCTAAAGATCAGTTGAATTTAAGTAGATGGTTTCAGATCTGTGTTCTCTGTTTTATTCTATGGGTCAGTGTATACATTTTTTTGTGCCAACACTATGCAGTTTGGGTTTCTATAAGCTTGTAGAAAGCTTGTTTGAAGTTTGGTAATGTAATGTCTCCCCATTTGTTCTTTTTACTTAAGATTGCTT
Source organism: Otolemur garnettii (assembly GCF_000181295.1). NCBI lineage: Eukaryota > Metazoa > Chordata > Mammalia > Primates > Galagidae > Otolemur > Otolemur garnettii. Next base: position 34,326,988 of record NW_003852396.1, read on the forward strand.
TGGCTATTTATTCCAGTTCTTTTCTGATTCCAAACAAAGCATAGAATTTTTTTTTTTTTTTTAGATCTCTGAGACATGACATTGGCAATTTGATGGGTGTCCGTGACTGTCCACTGTCCCGTCTGGGTGCCACTTATGGGGCCTGGGACCACCACGTGTCTGGCCTCCAGCTTATCTAGCTGTGTTCCAGATGTGGACCACCTTCCTACCTAGCTCAGGAACAATTGCTCTTAGATGCCTGAGGACTGCTTGCTTTAGCTGAAGGGAGAGAGAGAGATAAATAGTCTTTGAGGGAAAAAAGCAATCTTAGAAGAATAAGTCTTAGTAGTCTTTAGCAGAGAGATGTCTTGCAAGTGCTTTGCAGGCAGGAGAAGTGACAGAGTCAGAGAGAATAGGTCCATGAAAGAATGAGCATGCTTGCTCCTGACTGCCTTCTCCTCCAGCCTAATATAGACGCAATACCGTGGCTCCACTTGTGTAGAGACTGCCAATCACTAATGCTCTCATCTCACAAGCTTTCAGATGGGAGAGCCAAATCCCTCCCCAGGCCCTTAATCTAGTAATCATAAGAGCCAAGGTGTTTCTTATGATTACTTAGTGTCCTGAGCTTCTAGCTTGCTTCTCCTTTCCATATGCTATACAGGCTACTACAGGTGGGGATTCCTTTGAATTTGTAAATAATTTGGGGTAGTATGGACAGTTTTTTGTTTTTGTTTTTGTTTTTGAGACAGGAGCCTCCAGTTGTCCCCCTCGGTAGAGTGCCGTGGCATTACAGCTCACAGCAACCTCCAACTCCTGGGCTCAAGTGAGTCTCCTGCCTCAGCCTCCCGAGTAGCTGGGACCACAGGCTCCCACCACAACACCTGCTATTTTTTTGGTTGCAGCTGTCGTTGTTTGGCGGGCCTGGGCTGGATTCGAACCTGCCACCTTGGGTGTACATGGCTGGTGCCTTAGCCACTTGAGCCACAGGTGCCGAGCCATAGTATGGACATTTTAACAATGTTGTTTCTACTTATCTAAGAGCATGATGTGGTTTTCCACTTGTTAGTATCCTCTGTGATTTCTTTCGCCAGAGTTTCATGGTTCTCCTTGTAGAGATCTTTCACCTTTTTATTTCAGTAAGTTCCTAGATATTTTATTTTCTTTGTAGCTATTGTGAATGGTGGTCTTGAGTCTTTGATTTGACTCGTGACTGCTGTTAGTATATAGAATTAATTTTGTAGCCTAATACATTGCCACATTAATTCCATAAGTCTTTTGGTAGAATCTTTGGAGGTCCTAGATAAAAAATCATATTTCCAATTAAGAGAGACAGTTTTACCTTCCCTCTCCTAATTTTAATGTCCTTAATTTCCCTCTCTTGTTTTATTGCTCTGGCTAGGAATTCAAGCATGATGTTCAGTAGAAGTGATGACAATAAGCATCCATCCATCACATTCTAGTTCTTCAGGGGAATGCTGAAGTCTATTCAGTATGACTATTCAGTATGATGCTGGCCATGGGTTCATCATATATGGCTTTTATAATTCTGAGAAATCCTCCTTCTATGACTAGTTTTGTTGAAGATTTTTATCATACAATGGTGCTGAATTTTGTTGAATGCTTTCTTTGCATTTATTGAGATAATTATTCAGTATGTTGCTGGCCATGGGTTTGTCAAATATGGCTTTTATAATTCTGAGATATCCTCCTTCTATGCCTAGTTTGTTGAAGATTTTTATCATACAATGGTGCTGAATTTTGTTGAATGCTTCCTTTGCATTTATTGAGATGATCTTATGATTGTTTTTTGCCATTGTTTATGTGGTGCATCGCATTTGTTGATTTACATATTATGAATCATTCTTGCATGAGATGAAGGCTACTTGGTTGTGGTGGATTATTTCTTCATTGTGCTGTTGAATTTGGTTTGCTAGTATGTTTTTGAAGATTTTTGCATGTATATTTATTATATAAGGGATATTGGTCTATAGTTCTTTCTTTTTGTTGTGTCCTTTCCTGGCTTCAATGTCAAGGAGTTACTGTCTTCATAGAATGAGTTGAGGAAGATTCATTCCTTTTTTATGCTGTGGAATATTTCTGCATTATGGGTACCACGTATTCCCTGTAGGCCTAATAGAACTTAGCTGTGAATCCTTTGGTACAGGGATTTTTGTATTTGGGGGGTTTTTTTGTTTGTTTTTTTAATTACTGTTACTGTTACTATCTCCCTGTTATTGGTCTATTCAAGAGTTCTATTTCTTCCTGGTTAAGTTTTGGGAAGTTGTGTGTTTCCAGGAACTTGTCCATTTCCTCTGTCTCTTTATGTATGTAGAGATTTGGATATTATTCAGAGAAGATGATTTTTATTTCTGTGATATAAGTTGTGATGTCAACTTTTCATTTCTGATTGAGTTTATTTGCGTCCTTTCTTTTATTTTATTGTTTAATCAAGCAAGTTGTCTGTTGATTATTTTTTCAAAGGACCAACTTTTTGTTTTGTTAATCCTTTAAATTATTTGTTGTTGTTATTGTTGTTTTCCAATTCATTTAATTCTGCTCTGACTTCTCTTACTTCTTTTCTTCTGCTGGCTTTCAGTTGGTTTGTTATTTGGTTTCTAGTTTCTTGGAGTGTGACATTAGGTTGTTAATTTGTGATCTTTCTGTCTTTTTGATGTGTATAGTTAAGGCTATGAATTTTCCCATGAAAAATGCTTTTTCAGTGCCCCCCTAGATTTTAATATGTTGCATCCTTTTGTCCTTCAGTTCAATTTTTTTTATTTCCATCTTCATTTCATCCTTGCCCCAATAATCATTAAACTTGTTTAATTTCCATAATTTTGAATAGGTTTGAGTGTTTCTTTTGTGATTGATTTTTAGTTTTATTCTGTTGTGGTGTGAGAAGTTACCTGGTCTGATTTTGATCTTTTTGTACTTGTTGAGACTTGTTTTGTGGTTAAGATATGATCAGTCTTGGCAAATGTCCTACATGAAGCTGAGAAAAATATATATCCTGTTGGACGGGAGGTAGAATGTTCTATAAATATCTGTCTGTTTGATGTAGAGTTTGTTTTAAGTCGATAGTTTCTTTACCTTTTCTTTTTTTTTTCTTTTTTTGAGACAGAGTCTCAGTAGCCCTGGGTATAGTCTCATGGTGTCATCATAGCTCACAGCAACCTCAAACTCTTGGGCAAAGCGATCCTCTTACCTCAGGCTCCCAAGCAACTGGGACTACAAGTTCCCACCACAGCACTTAGGCTCCCACCACAAAGCACAATAGTTTTTCTATTTTTAGTACAAAGAGGGTCTCCCTCTTGCTCAGGATGGTCTTGAATTCCTGAGCTCAAGCAATCCACCCATCTCAGCCTCTCAGAATGCTAGTATTACAGGGGTGAACCTGTACAAAACAAAACAAACATACTGCTTTGTTTTACCTTGTTATATTGTTTTATGAGATTTACAAATTTGGGGAGGGAGGTTTAGATGATTTCACCCTAGTGAGTGACTTGTGCTGATTTGTAAATAGTGCCATGATGAGTATTTCATTCTGGGCAGGCCTCATCTCAGAAAATTTCCTCAGTGTTTGCTTCTCTGGAAAAGCTTTAATCTATCAGCTGATTGTGAAACAGTTTTGCAGGATACAAAATTCTAGGTTGGCAGTTCTTCTGTTTAAATTGATTGAAGACGGGATCCCAGTCCCTTATGGCTTGTAAAGTCTCTACTGAGAAGTATGCAGTAAGCCAGGTGGATTTTACTTTGTAGGTTATTTGATGCTCTCATCTTGCTGCTTGCAAAATTTTCATCTTCATTTCATCTTTGGCCAGGTTGATTACTATATCTCTTGAAAATGGCCTATTTGCTATGAATCATTCTGGTATTCAAAGTCCATCTTGTGTCTGTATGGATAAATTTCTGATGATACCAGGGAAATTTTCCTCAAATAGGTTTCCATGCTTTTATCTCTTTCTTCTTCTTCCTAAGGAATTACCTATAATTCGAATGTTCACTTCACATAGTCCCATATTTCTCTTTGTTATTACTCAGGCTTCTTAAAACTCTTCTCTGCCTCTTTGAATAAATAGATTACCCTGAGAGCCTTTTTACCAAGTTCTAAGGTTCTTTCTTCTCATGGGTTTAGCCTATCATTGAAGGTTTCTGCTGTATTTTAAAATTCCCTAAAAATTCTTTTATTCCCTTAAGTTCTATAATATTCTTATGTTTTTTTGCTCTTTATTGAGTTTTTAATTTTTTCAATGATTTCTGAAATATTTCTTGACTTCTTTTTGGGGTTTGCAACTTTCTCTTTCAATCCTTTTTCCTATTTGACATCCATATTCTAAATTCCATTTATGTCATTTTGGGAATTTTCTTGTGAGTGTAGTCTACAACTATAGCACCATTATGTTCCTTTGGAAGTATTGAACTATTTTGTCTTTTCATTTTGTCAACATTCTTTTGCTGGTTTATTTTCATGTGCTTCCTATAATCTTGGCTCTGGGTTAATAGGATTACAGGTTACCTGTTATCCTTTGCTGAGGAATCTCTCAAACTAAGTTCAGGAGTGATAGCTACTCAGTGTTAGGGATTCCTAAATGAAGTGTTGGACCTTGGGGAAGTTCTAATGACCCAATGGTGGTTGTTGAGACTCAGTGGTGGGGTTAGGGTCCAGGTGTAACACTGAAGTCTCAGATGTGAAGTTGTAGGACAAGTGAGGTTCTGGATCTATAGGGATAGAACCTCAGACTCAGAAACAGCAAGAGCTTCAGAACTGCCTGGGAATTTCATGGGCAAAGCCACTCATTTGGGGGCTCTTCCACCAGTGTTAGAAATTCTGATGTCTAGTCTCACAGGCAGCAGTTTTTCTCAGAAGCCCAGAGGAATAGGTGGAATGGAGCTACTGGTCAGCCAAGGGTTTCCTTTTACATATGGATCCCACAAGCAAGTTGCCCCAGGCTTCCCAAGTGATGATGTCTGTGGCAGGTAGATCTCCTCCTCCATTTAGTTCCCACAATGGGGAGGAGGTATGATTGGTCCCCCATCATAAGACACAACATGGAGGAGTATCTGTTCTTTCCCTGGACTAGTGGGAAGGAGGCAAAAGCTACTTCTGGGTGGCTGGGTCCTGAGCACACCTGGCCCTATGCACTAGAGTGATGAGAATGGTATCAGTTTCAGAAACCTGGGATTAGCAAGCACCAGATTTCTGCTGCACCTGCTTTCTAGTGGAATGCCTCTAAATAGACTATGATCAGTGCTCCAATTATCCTAGAGGTCTTTAGTGGAGGAGGAAGCCCCCGTATAGATCAAGCTACCTGTAACTTTTGTTTCTCTCCTAAAAGGATGTGCCCCCCTTGGACTGCTTCTAACTGGTTAACTTCACCTCTTCCCAGAAGTGTGAATTATACTGGGACCCCAGCTTCATCTCCAAGATGGTAGATGATGCTTATGAATAAGAATTAATCATTCCCTATTTGATTGTGGTGGCAGTAGATGCTGTAATGAGGTATACACTTGTTCTCCCCCTCAATGGTTGATGTTTTCAGGAAAGAGCTAATTACAGAGATGTTCTTTTGTGCCTTTAATAACTTTCTGTCCCAGAGGAGGAGCACTTGGATGCCCCAGGCTTTAGAATGGTCCTTGCAGCTCTTAGGGGGTTGCCTGTTCTTCAGCACAGCAGAGGTGGGTGGAGGAGTGAGTCTGGGCATTGTTGGGCTGGGAAAGACTGGAAAACTTTGCAAAAGTTTTGGTAGCGTCCAAAGGTTGTTCTTACGGTTCCTAGGGGGAGGTTCTGGGAAGAGGTCTGAGGCAGGTTCTCTGAACTGGAATGATTGCTCATGGTGAAAGGGCCATAATTCCTTGTCTTGCTGTCAGAAGTGATCTCCACACCTCTTGCATCTCATTGCAAATGCATGTCTGAATGCACTGCATTTGGTTGTGATGGTACCATGTTCTGAGATCTCCCCCACCAAAGGACCCTTCCTAGTCCATCAACACCTGACTTTGTACATCAACAGGGCTCCAAGGTTATTTTTCCAGCCACTAAGTATAGCTTCTGAAAGGAGGGTCAAGGCAGGCTCTCCAAACTGAGTATGCTGTTCATGAGCATGGGGCTACAATTCCCTAGTTGGCTTTCAGGAGTGAGCTTTGCTCCCTGCCCTCTAGTGTCCAATTGCAAACAAGTGCCAGAAAATACCACATCTGGTTGCTATGGTGCCCCAGGCTGGGATCTTCCCTTCCAGAGGACCCAATCTAGCCTAATAGCAAGGTTTTCCTATGGGAAGGGATGAGCATTCTGCAAGATTACTACATCTTGGACTCCCACATTCTCCCTCAATTCCACCTACAGGGCCTCTCTTGTATCCTAAGTCTCAACTTCCCTTGGGTCCCCCAGTAATGCATTTGAGTCTAGGGGGCATAGGATCTGACCTGGATATCTAACCAGCAAGTGTATATCTCTAGGAAATGCTGGTGGGCAGAAAGCTCTTAGATTGGGCACACCAGGCCCACTGCAAGTCCTCAAGGGGAGAGACAAAAGCCCCACTCTTTGTGGAAACCTCAAACCATCAGAATAGAGGATGTGCCAGCCATTGATCACTCACAAAATTTGTGGTTGAAACTTCTCTTTTGGTTGCAGTAGGTAGAGCATGTAGTAAAAAAAAGTCTAAAAGGATGAAAGCCAGCTTTCCAGTCTCTCAGGTCACTTTACTTCAGGTGAATCCCACAAAGAATGAGCAAACCCTGTGATCTCATGAGTTCTCCCCATGATTTTATTTTCCAAGTAACTTGGTAGCCCACTGATCACCAAAGGAGTGTGGGAAGGAAAAGGGATCCCCCCTTTACCCTTTCACTGGGCTCCAAATCTCTCCGTGTTTGATCTTTGCCAATACCTTTTTTCCTTTTTCCTCTTCCTTCTCTGATTCACAATTTTCCTCTGTGGGATCCCTTACAGGCTCCAGTATCTCTTCCTCTAAACTACGCCTGAGTTGTGGCCTTTTTCCCCTCCTTTATTTGAATCCTTTTCTTCCCTTAAACATTGTCCTGTAAACAATCTCTAGTAAGCCATCTTGCCTCAAGCCTCTTCACATTATTTTATAACAAAAGAATTCAAAGGTCCCAAAGAGAAGAAGGTTTTAAACTTGGAGCTTTACAAAGTTGTAACTAAAATATGATAAATTTCAGTTATCATGATAGAGCATATGTTCAAGAATTGTAGTTGATTTGATCATTACATATCCGTAATGCTCAAATAGCAAGGAAAATTTTGATGATTTACCTTATATTTGTTAAGCATCTAATTATTATGTTCTCTAGCTCATATAGCAGGAGCTCAGTAAATGTGGGTTGAATCAAGGAACATCTGCTTATCATGTGAACATTACTGACATCTAGTGGTCCAAATAAATATGTGAACAAATAAGTTATCTTTTATATGAGCTTCCTAGTGAACTAAAAATATAGCTACATTTATTTTTATTCAATATTTTATTTATATTATTGAAAACAAAGATTCTACTTCAAATAGGTAACAAGTATAATTTCCATTATCACAATAGTTGGATCTATTGTGAAACACTCTGCTGTTCTACTCAAACACATTATCTCATATACTTGGGAGGCTGTTCTACTCAAACAAATAATTGGGAGAAAAACCATGTGAAACTTGTTTTGTCATTTTCATTATCCTTAATCTGAGGAAGCATGATTAAGCTCAGATAGATTAAGAAGTGTATTCTTAGATATAAAATCACAGAAAAAAAAAAAGATTTAAATTGAAGTTGCCTAACTCCAATGTATTCACTCCAGAGGCAATATTGTAAAAGATTTCCAATAATGGCCAGTGATAATTTCCCAATTAATTTTTAACAAATAATTGCCAAGCAATTTCTGGGCATATTCTTATTATATCATCACAAAAATGCTACAAGTTGATATAATTTTTTTCTCATTTTCCATTTGAGAAAACCAAGGCTTTGAATGGCAAATTTAATTGACAAAAGTCATAGAACAAACACATGGATCAAAATTTCTCATTCTTAATCTGTGTTAATGTTAACTCCTTTATAGAAATATATATTTGTTTTTATCTTTCTATTAATATTATATATAATGTTAAGAGAGATCATACAGTTTCCAAAATTATGTAATATAATTCTTCTAATTGAGGTAGCTCATGGTTTGGAAACTTAATTTACAATTCCATTTCTGACATTTATTGATGTACATCAGTTTCTGAGCTAACTTGAGGATATGCTGGAGTGCCCTTTCCCTGCCATCACAGCCTTTGATAAACCAAAATTAATTATTCACCTGGTACCATAGTGAGAACGAAAGTGATGGTGTGAGGCCATTTTGCCTGTAACTGACTAGACTCATGGGACCCATTTAGGGGACCATACTTGCTAGAGGATGCAAATTTACAGATCATCAATAAGCCAAAGACATGGAGCTCTATCCTTGAGCATATAGAAATTTTCTTAACTCTCCCCAGGTCTCAGGACACAGCCCACTATATGGAAGCCCTTCCTGGGGGACTAAAGTGTTCATATAACTCATTGGCCTGGGCAACTGAGAATTCAATCACATACAGGTTGCAGTCTGTGGCATCCAGTTCTTCACAAGCAATTTCTCAGATGCTGGACAGAGGTAGGTGAGTCAGCTCCTGGTTACATTGAAAGAGGGTCCCCAATGACAATAAGTAAATAAAATGATTCATGAGATGATGGAGGTCTGGTTACTCTACCAGAGTTTCTGTGGATAGGGCCATCTCCAAGAGACACAGTTGAGAGAAATAGATATAAGTTGTGTTGAGAATAACTTGGATTCATAGCTGTAAATCAGACACTAAAACAAAAACACACAGCAAAACATGCACTGTGACAATTGATATTAGCAAATGCTGGAACACATGTATAGACACAAATATATGAACAAAAATGTTATGTGCAAACATGAGGGAAAATGCTAGTGGGAACTGTCACCTGCTGTCACAAATGGTATCTTTCCTTCCCTATATACTTCTTTTTGTTATCTCAAAAGAGAGCTTCTTACATTCAGTAATTGGTAATCCTGGTGCAAGAAGGTTACAGCATATTTGAAACTGGAGAACAGATGGTTTGGGAGATGGAAAGCCTGGGAGCCTGGGTAAAGACATTATTCAGTTCTGCTCCAAAAGATGGAAGTCAGTCCCTAGGAGAAGCTCCTAATAGCTTATCTAAGTAATTGAGTATCTGAAAGTCAAGAGAGAGGTTCAGAAAGAGAAAGGAATACAAAACCTCAGAGATTTGTGGTGGGCAAAAATTTAAGTAATGTACACAGAAATTCTCACTAAAGAGAAAAAAAGTATTAAGCATATAAAATGTGATGATTATTACACCAATGGCAGTGGTTTCTGGCAAAAACAGTGATAACAGACAGACAATAATTTTGCCGATGACAATAAGATTATTGACCAGGAATATTCTGAATTCATAATATATGAAGAACACCAAAGGCACTTTTAGAAAGTTTGTCTACTAAAACATAGAAGGATTACTATGATAATAGAAACCTCATTAGAGGCCAGGAAGCAAAATACTGCATTGCTGGAGTTTAAGCCCCATCTTTGTCTAACTCATTCTCAGATGTATGCCTATGTTCGGAGCAGTTCCTGCCACATAATAAGCACTTTATAAATAGTTGTCAAATGAATTAAAGGATTGATAACTGGAAAATTCTATAATATAACACATGGGCAAAAGAGTGGTAGCAATAATAACTTTGCAAAGTATTTTAAATACAAAAGGTAAAACGCTGAAGTCATGGGGAGCAGATATAACATGTAACAATATAAAATTTTAGGATGTTGTTGCCTAGCTTATATTGGTTATTACAAGAAAAATATAACAAATCTAACTAAGTGAAATAAACTTAATCCTCCTTCTCACCCTGTATGCTACCATAAGAAGTCAACAGAGAATTTCTCAAACACTATATAAGAGGATTTCTCAAATCCTCTCCCCTACTACCACGCAGAGCTCTTGTTCCCTTCTTTAAAGGAGAAAATCATTGCTTCTCTATTTTATTTTAGTAATGTGATTATATTCATTCCTCAGATTTTTTTTAAAGAAAAATATTGAAGGCTATTGGTGCAAAGAAATAAATTCGAGAAAAAGTTAAGACAAAATATGCCTTAGTTAACTTAGTATTTATGAAGAAGAATAAAAATTGAATTAACATCCTTTCTTTTAATAATATTAGATTTTAACAATAGATTTAGGGGACACAAGTTAAGTTCTACTACATCTGCATATTGTATAATAGTGAAGTCTGGGATTTAGTGTACCCATCACTGGAATAGTGCACAACATACCTCAAAGGTAGTTTTTCATCCCTCAACACCTTTCAGTATTCTTCCTTTTGAGTCTCTGATGTTCTTTATATCACTCCATGTATCCTCACGTAGCAATAGTTTAGATCTTAATTACAAATGAGAACATACAGAGTATATTTTTCTGCTCCTAAGTTACTTGACTTAGGATAATGGCCACCAGTTCTGTCCAAATAGCTGCAAAAAAACAGAAGAACTGTGCAATTTGACCACCCAAAGGAATATAACAAATTTGTCAATATGGAGGTGGTCAACATCAGGAACTAGGTCTACTGTACTGATACATATATGTGGTGCATATTCTGGTCTATGAAAATTAGGTCAAGTTGAGGTGGTCTATGTAGGGAGGTGGTCAACCATGGGGATTCTAATGTGTTTTATTCTCTCTTATCACTAAGTAGTATTCTGAGGGGTATGTGCGTGTGTGTACATTTTCCTTATCCATTCATCAGTTGATGGGAACTTATGCTGATTCCATTTCTTTACAACTGTGAATTGTGCTGTGATAAATATATGAATGTAAGTATCTTTTTTATATAGTAACTTCTTTTCCTCTTGATAGATACCCAGTAATGGGTTTGCTGGATAAAATTATAGATATACTTTTAGTTGTTTTAGAAATGTACATGCTGACTGATATCCATAGAGATCATTCTCATCAACAGCTACACATACATCAACATCTATTGTTTATTGACTTTTTAAAAATAGCCATTCTAATTAGAGTTATTTAGCATTTCCTTTTTGTTTTAATTTGCATTTCTCTGATGGTTAGTGATGTTGAACATTTTTTCATGTATTCATTATCCTTTTGTCTATCTTCTTTTGAAAAATGGCTGTTCATATAATTTGCCTGCTTATTAATGGGGCTGGTTTTATCTTGCTGATTTGTTTGATTTCCTTATAGATACCGGATATTAGTCCTTTGTCATATGTATACTTTGAAAATATTTTCTGCCATTCCTTATGTGGTCTTTTTACTCTGTTAATTATTGCTTTTTCTGCATGGAAACTTTTTAGTTTAATTAGTCCATTTTGTCTATTTTTTTATTTTGTTGCATTTGCTTTTGGAGTCTTTGTCATAAATTCCTTAACTAGGTCAATGTACAGAAGAGATTTCCCAGGTTTTCTTCTAGAATGTTTATGGTTTTAGGACTTACATTAAAGTGTTTAATCCTTCTTGACTTTTTTTTTTAAATATGCTGAGAGGTAGAAATTCACTGTTATTCTTCTACTAAGGCTGTCCAGTTTTCCCAGCAACACTTATTGAATAGTTTGTATTTTCTCTAGTGTATGTTTTTTGTCTGCTTTACAAATACAATTTTGCTGTAGGTGTGTGGTTTTATTTCTGGGTTATCTATTATGTCCCATTGATCTATGTGTCTACTTTTACACCAGTTTCATGATGTTTTGACTACTATAGCATTACAGTATGACTTGAACTCAAGTATTGTTTTGTTCTTTTTGCTTAGAATTAATTGTTTTGGATATTCAGGATCTTTTTGAGTTCTAAACAAATTTTGAGTTCTAAACAAATTCTAAAACAATTTTAGAATTGTTTTTCAAATTCTGTGAAAAAATAGTATTTGATAGGAATTTCACTGAATCTGTAGATTGCTTTGGGCAGTATGATCATATAACAATATTGGTTCCTCTTATCTAAGAGCATGGGTTTTTTTGTCCATTTATTTGTGTCATCTATGAATTATTTCATCAGTAATTTGTAATTTTCATTGTAGAGTTATTTCACCTTCTTGGTTATATTTGTTTCTAGTTATTGTTTATTTATTTATTTATTTACTTACTTACTTATTGCAACTATTGTGTATGGAATTGAATTCTTGATTTGGTTCTCAGCTTCACCATTGTTATTAGATAGAAATTCTATTGATTTTATAAACTGAGAATTTGATAAATTCATCTATCAAATCTAGGAAACTTTCAGAAGTCCTTAGGGTTTTGTAAATGTAAGAATAGATTATCCACAAACATGTAATATGACTTTCTCTTTTCCAATTTGAATATTGGAGGAATAAATGAGGAATCAGGTTTTCCTCATTCAATATGATGCTTTCTATGAGTCTGTCTTATATGGCTTTTATTGTTTTGATGTATGTTCCTTCTATGCTGAGGTTTTTGAGCATTTCTATCATGAAGAGATACAAGACTTTATCAATTTTTTCCATATCTATCGAGATGATCATATGGCTTTTGTTATTAATTATATTTATGTGGTTACTCACACTTATTCTTTTGAACCATCCTTACATCCCTAGGATTAAACCTGTTTGATCTTGGTGAATTATCTTACTGATGTACTATTTATGTGGATTAGCCTTATTAAACAATTTTAAAATCGACCTTCTTTAATTTAACTCCATCACTAAAGTCACAGTACAAGATAACATCATGTTAGATTTGAACATCTGTGATAATCATCTAACTGATCCCACTGCAAATATGCTTACTGATGTTAATACATTTTGGAATGAACAATCATGGTAAAAAAAAAAAGGCAAACATAAAATGAAGTTTATTGAGGAGGACAGAAAGGTAGGTTTACAGAGTAAGAGCCACATACATTCACCATTGAATGGGCCTCCATTTCTAGGGAAAGTAGGCAAAGTGGCCCACAGTCAAATTTTTGAATTGCAATTCAATCACATTAAAGCTTAAAGTCCTATATTCCTTTCCCATGTCTTCCTAAAATAAACAAAAAACTCCCTAAACTTATTTAAGAGCCTATGTGATCTTTTCCCTCCTTTCTCTCATCTCCACTACTCTATACTTTCTATCTAAGCCCTAGTCACATTGACATTTTACACTCTCATAGTTGCCATGCCATTTCCTACCAATTGGTCTTCGCACATCCTATTCCTATTAATTACTAATATAAATATGTTTCTCTCCTGTTTTCCCTCTCCCACTAAGCAGTTATACTTATCAGCTATCAATTCAATAAACAGTTCCTCAGGAAAGCATTCCCACAGACTCAGAGCAGGTTATGAGTAAAAGAGCTCTTTCTTCTATCCCAGACATTGTTTACATTTACTTCAGTGATTTGATTACTGTTAGTCTTCCTCACTAGATTATATGACCCATGAGATCAGACTTTGGGTTTGATTTTTCCTACCTAATATCTTGAATCAGTATTAGTACCTGGCACCTCATCATTACCCGGTGATACTTAGGTGTACTTCAGTGGAGAATTGAAAGGAATTACAAAGCATTTAAATATGAGGAATGAGGGAATGTAAAGTAGAGGAAAGTACTGAGGATGTCTCCAAGATTGTCTTCCTGGAGTAGTGTGTATATAACATCATTAACCTAGGATTAAAGAAAATTGAGAAGAAATGGTTTCAGAGTAGAAACTATCTGCTGGAATTTGAGCATGTTAAAGAAATCTGCTTCAGTTGCATCTGCATAAAACATCTTGTAAGAAGCTGGAGATGTATAAAGCACCAGGGAACAAGTCTGAGAATCACAAGAAGAAAATGTGGTATCTGAAGACAGGTGTGTAATTGGATTCACTCATGTGAGGAGCATGGTATAGTCCAGAACAAATTATTACTAAAGGTATGACGAAGGAAGAAAGACACCGAGTAAGCAAACTTTAAGGATTATTATGAGGCTTAGAAGAAAAAATAATGGATATGTGTTTTAAAATCCAAGAGAGATGAGCATTTCACAAATATGAGAAGAATTCTAATAGACCATTTCCTGGTTGGAGATATACCACACTTAAAATCCTTCATAGTTTCTGGCTTCTAAATTACAGAAATGCTGGTATATGAGAATTGCATGAGATTCTATCTCAAGTTCAGAAAAAGCTACAACTGGGACCATGTGATCTTAGGGAACAGTTCGTAAGAGTGAAGTGAGATTTGTAAGACTTTCTGCAGCTAGTAACTAAAGAGTGTGTGTGTGTGTGTGTGTGTGCACGTGAAAAAAGTGTGTGTTTTGAGAACAGATATTGTGTCCGAGGTATCTAAGAATAATTTTTGTTAAATTAGGAATGAATATGAACTGTATTTCAAGCCATGGTAAGGAGCAAATTAAAGTTTTACTCTTTATGCAAGAAGTACAGAGGCTATGTGCATATGGAGGAAGGAAAACAATGAGGTACAAGGTTCAAAATCAGAAAAATAAGTAAAGAGGGAGTAAGTTTCCCAAGACTGAAGGAAGAAAGGAGACAAGGAAGGAGAGAGGCACAATACCCTGTGTACTATATATGGTGCTGCACCAGATCTGCTTTTCAGAACCTATGCTCGTATCATTAGCTATTGAGGATACCAGCTGCTGAGACGTCACATCTGCACCTCTCCCTGGAATTGCCCTGAGTTCCAAAGAACTGCCTCACCCAGAGTCTAGTCTTATCACAAAGTGTGGCCCATGGTAAATGGTGGATAACATAGGAATCCAGAGAACTGGCTGACTTGTTTCATTGTGTGTCAATTAGAGAGGCTACACTAGTTCCAGAGTTTCCTGTAGTATCAATCAGAACCTCTGATATAATCACATAGTGGGACAGCTTCTCCTCTGGCCCAGTTCTATCTTATTGACTTCTTGAGAAATATATGTTCCCAAAGAGCTTCTCAAAAATCCTTCTGCCCACCACTCTATATCTCAGGTGTATTTTTAAGAACTCAGTCTAAAACACTGTATATAACATTAGGAAAGACTGTTATTTCCACTTGATTTTCAATAGTGGAAAAATTAATGAATGCTGATGCTAGCATAAAAAATCATGTTATTATGGAGATAAATATGACACCACTTTGGCCACAAACAAATTAAAACCTAGTGTATGATATCTACCAGTGGTTCTCAAATTGAAGTGAGCACCAGAATCACCTTGAGGTTTATTAACATATTATTGGGTCTCTCCTCCCGAGTTTCTGATTAAGATTTTATAAATGCAAGAAGTTGAATTTAGAACAAGTCACCAGGTGTTGTTAATGCTGCTGGTCCAGAAGTATGTTTTGAACTCCATTAATAACCACTGATGATTAACACAGCAGGGAGATACACAGATCTTAGAAAATAACAAAAAGAATACATAATTCTAAAGTAAGAAAAAGAGGATGGGCTTTGAGAATTCTATGTCATTTAAGCAAGGTATGATATTGGTAATGGAAGCTGGAAGGGAATGTCTCTTCATGAAAGGAAATAAAAAGACATATACAGAGAAGAAAGAATGCAGAAAGATTGAAGCTAAGGTTGATCATAGAATGCAGATGAAATACTGTCAATACAGTTTAAAAAATAATGTTTAATAACTTTTCAATACCGTTTCATAAAGTTTTATGAGGGTGTGGAACACTATTAAAGTTTTATTCTCCAGGACCAGGCCTTGACAAACTTTTTCTATAAAGGTAAAAGAATAAATATTTTTAACTTTGTCAGCCATATGGTCTCAATTACATACTGCTCAACTTTCACTTTCTTGCTCTTGGTAGAGTGCTGTAGTGTTGCAACTCACAGTAACCCCCAGCTTCTGGGCTTAGACGATTCTCTTGACTCAGTATCCCAAGCATCTGGGACTACAGGCACCCACCACAATGCCCAGCAATTTTTATGGCAGCTTGGCGGGAGCCAGGTTTGAAACCACCACACTCAGTACACGGGGCCTGCTCTCTACTCACTGAGTCACAAGCTCTGCTCATATTTAGAATTTCACTCAAAGGAGCATCAAAGCAACACAAAATATGGCACTTCCCTAGATAAGGCACTGCCTAGGATCCAGCAAGTCTAATTATTCTGTATACCACTGAGGCCCAGAGCCCAGCAAAGAATATGCCCTGGAATAGCAAAGTTACAATTATGTCCCAGCTTCATTTGCACACACCCAAGTATCCCAAAGGTGCCAGATGTTATGGACTGCATCTGTGGCACAGGGTCAGTTATAACACAGACTCCACCACAAGGCACACAAGATAGATTAATTTGTGACATTAAACTAGCCTGCTGTCAACTTAAACATAAATTATCCATCTGGAAACTAGCTACAGCATTAAGACAAAATAGAGCGTTCCCAACTGAGGGCAAATATCTGACCTCAGTATTTTTAAAAAGGATAGAGAAATTGGCACTGCCATTTCGCAAGTGGTAAGAAGGGACTGCCATTTGTATAATGCAGCATGCAGAAGACAGGAAAGAAAGTCCAGAATCAAAGAAAGCTATGCCAATAACTGGGAGCATCCATGTTTTCTGTTCAGGAAATAAAACATAACATAACACAGTGAGTAACCAGACTTTGCAATGCTAGGAAGGAGCATTATTTCCTGGAATTACATAATGGTCTTCCAGTGAGTCTTATTTCTTAATTGTATTCCTCAGCTCATATCCAGACACTTGCTAACAAGTCCTCCCAGTTTACTGTGTTCCCTCCCACATAGCGTCTCCTTAATTTTTCAACTCTATTTTATAAAAAAGTATCTAATCTTCAACCACTTGACTGGCTGAGTCACTATCTCTACTTCATTCTCAGACCAGTGATATTTTACACACACATGAATACGTACACACTTTACTTTGGTTATTTTTTACGTTTGTATTAGCAAGTAAAATTATCAATGAATACATGTTAATTTACTGCCATATGTAGGATCTTCCTTAGGTTCTGAAGGGACAAACACATGGGAAGTGCATTATTGCTATATTGAGAAATTTTCTGCATGCTTTTCTATGTAATTGAAGCATATATTTCAAAGGAGAGTATCTTTTTAATGATGCCTCATATTCCCTCCCTAGGTCTTCATTGCTGTATTATGGAATTAAAGAATGGATTTTCTATTTCTTCCAGAAATAGGCAACATACTATGAAAGAAATTAGGATTTCTCACTGGAAGCAAGAAAACTCCTGCAAGAAATGCCTCAGTAATGAACACTCATCAATATGTTCCATACCAACACTACACAGTTCCACCCTTCCTCCTTCCTTCTAGTGGGGATCCCAGGTCTGGAAGATGTGCACATCTGGATTG
>NW_003852396.1:34366025-34375844 GCF_000181295.1 Otolemur garnettii
TGGCTGACTTATTTCATTGTCTGTCAATTAGAGGGGCTATACTAGTTCCAGAGTTTCCTGTAGTATCAGTCAAAACCTCTGATATAATCACATAGTGGGACAGCTTCTCCTCTGACCCAATTCTATCTTATTAACTTTTTTAGAAATATATGTTCCCAAAAAGCTTCTCAAAGATTCTTCTGCCCACCATTCTGTATCTCAGGTGTATTTTTAGGAACTCAATCTAAAACACTGTATATACAATAGGAAAGACTATTATTTCCACTTGATTATCAATAGTGGAAAAATTAATGAATGCTGATGCTAGCATAAAAAATCATGTTATTATGGAGATAAATATGACACCACTTTGGCCACAAAGAAATTAAAACCTAGTGTATGATTTCTACCAGTAGTTCTTAAATTGAAGTGAGCACCAGAATCACCTTGAGGTTTATTAACATATTATCGGGCCCCTCCTCCAGAATTTCTGATTAAGAGTTTATAAATGCAAGAAGCTCTATTTATAACAAGTCATCAAGTGTTGTTAATGCTGCTGGTCCAGAAGCATGTTCTGAACTCCATTAATAACCACTGATGATTAACACAGCAGAGAGATAGCACAGAACTTGGAAAATAACAAAAAGAGCACGTTTCTAAAGTGACAAAATGAGGATGGGCTTTGTGAAGGATTCTATATCATTTATCTAAGCAAGGTATAATTTTGTTAATGGAAGCTGGAAGGGAATGTGTCTTCATGAAAGGAAATAAAAAGAAATCTATAGAGAAGAAGAATGCAGAAAATTTGAAGCTAAGGTTGACCATGGAATGGAGATGATAATACTGTAAATACAGTCAAAATAATGTTTATATTCTACACCTAGTAAATTTCACATTTATCCTTGTAAGATGCGCTGTAGGTGTGTCTTACCACAATAACTAAGAAAATGCCATGAAGGCCATGTTAAACAGTTTGATAAAAACATTTCAAATTGTATATAAAACAAGACCATTGCACCCCATGACTGAATTAGTGTACACAGCTATGATTAAAAATTTAAAAAAAGGATAAAAAAATAAAAATAAAGTTTAATAACTTCCAATGCCATTTCATAAAATTGATGTTTTTATGAGGGTGTGAAACACTATTAAAGTTTTATTCTCATGGACCAGGCCTTGACAAACTTTTTTATAAAGGTAGAAAGAATCAATATTTTTAGCTTTGGCAGTCATATGGTTTCAATTACATACTGCTCAACTCAGCCATTGTAGAGTCAAAGCAGCCATAGACAATATAGCAATGAATGGGAATGATTGTGTTCCCATAAAGCAGTGGTTCTCAACCTTCCTAATGCTGCAGCCATTTAATACAGTTCCTGTAGGTCACCACCCACAGGTTGAGAACCACCGCAAGAAAACGTTATTTACAAGACCAAGTGGTAGGCCAGATTTGTCCCATGGGCCATAGTTTGTGTCCCCCAAAATGGATGTTTTCCTTGAATGTTATAATGAATCTGATAAGAAAAAACCTATGTCATTGTATGTTTAATAAAGAGAAAATGGTATCTTTGAGTCTAGAAATATTTTTCATCATTTTTCAATTGCTGAGCTTAATTATGGCAAAATTACTGAAGTCACTGTGAGCTAAATAGTTAATTGTGATCATGTTAGTGACTAAATTAAACTTTACATACCAAAACTACTTTAAAGCTTTAAATGAACAATACAATTCTCCAAGATAATATTTCAGAACATATAATTCTTGTAAAAAATACAGCCTTTAATTAAAAATAACAGATATTGGATTGGAAGTTGCATGTCACAAAAGAGGATTTGATGAATACAGAAAATAGTGAAAATATAAAATTAAACATAAACATTACTCATTTAGCTGAGTTTTCTCCATTGCATATTTAATTCTTCCACATTTAGGCACTCCATATTCTTCCTTTTTTCACTGACATGAAATAATTTAGCTCTGTACTTCAATTTTTCTGCCAACAAAATTCTCTTGATGGGGAACAATCACTAATACAATCAGTACTATTGTGATTTATGACCTCTGTGTATTTTTAATCTTTATAAACAACCATTAAGAAATTAAATATTTTAAGCTAATAACAACTATATTCCACCACTGGGTGACTATTATCTCATTGGCATGTATGATTGATCCATCTGGAAGCATTAGATAGGAGGAAATACATAAACTGAAATCAAGTAGGACAATTTGATAATAATTCAGATTAATAATGTCAATCAGTAGGAATGCACCAGTGAAAAAAAACAATGGAAAATATAAATTGAAATAGAAATAGAAATTTCAAAAACAGAACCAATAGGGCATAATAAATAATTAGTGAAGAAAAAATCACAATGAATGAAAAATCATTCAAAGTTTTCAAATCATTATAACTGGAGAAATCTTACACACTGACAGAGATGCACCATAATTGCATGAAAAATAATAAAAATTTAAAGACAGTAAGTGACAATGGGATGAAAATAGATGGTCTGAAAAAATTTTTTACCTCATTATAAGAAATTATAATAATGATGATGATTACAATTTCTTGAATTCTATACACAAGGTAGAGGAAAAACATCACAGATCTATAACTTCTAACTTTCAGAACAGCCTTATGTGATGCTCTAATCATGAGATGAATGTTATGACCTCCAGTTTATACATAAAATCAGTTTACTTATGTATTAATTACAGTAGCTATTGAGTCAGAAACAGTTTTGAATCCTTTAGCCTAAGTCACATTTACCTCTTCTGTAAATGAGGACAGAGTGCCAATCTCAGAGTTGTTTTCATCTTTAAATAAAACAATACTTCTAAAGCTTTGTAAAAGTGCCTGGCACTTAATTTCAATAAGTCTATTTTTCTTCGAACATAACCTAAGTTTTTAATCATTTATAGTAGAGACTTAAATTAAAAGAATTCTTCTGGTATATTGGATGCTGGAGCAGGGGGCAGAGGTAGAAAAGTAGAAAGGTGAACTTCTGTAGTGATCACTGTAGATGAAAGGAATTGATACTGAATTTGAGATGGTCAGTCCCGATAAGGAGAAATAGACTGGACTAATGCAACTCAAGGAGTGGGCAAATCATGTAGTAGCTTCCCTCCCTTCAGCAGAATCATGACAAATCTTTGGAAGCAAATCAAACACTATATTATTAAAAAACCTTGGCCGAAATTGGAGCATATACTCATCCAAACACTACATCCCATAATACTTCCAAAGCAGTTCTTGGGGCCTTTCCTCTATCCAAGCTATAGGGGTCTTTTTCTTTAAAATTAGAACCAGAATACCATCATATTTAGAATTTTTTTTTTTAGTTTTTTTGATACAGAGTCACACCTTCTTGCTCTTGGTAGAGTGCTGTGACATTGAAGCTCACAGCTACCTCCAGATCTTGGGCTTAGACTATTCTCTTGCCTCAGACTCCCTACTACCTGGGACTAAAGGCACCCACCACAACACCCAGCTATTTCTTGTGGCAGTTTGGCCGGGGCCGGGTTTGAACCCTCCACCCTATTCCCCACAGTCCTAGTTAGATGAGCTCTAGGATAGACTATAATAATGTGACTGCTGAAACAGTATAAAGTTATCCCCATGAGGCTATGGAAGCTAAATAAGACAATTGATTTTGGCTCGGTGCCTGTAGCACAGTAGTTACAGTTCCAGCCACATACACCAAAGGTGACAGGTTCAAACACAGCTGGGCCAGCTATACAACTGCAAGAAAAAATGGCCAGGCATTTTAGGAGGTGCCTCTAGTCCCAGCTACTTGGGAGGCTGAGGAAAGAGAATTGCTTAAGCCCAGGAGTTTGAGGTTGCTGTGAGCTGTGACACTACAGCACTCTACTGGGGGCAACATAGTGAAACTATCTCAAAAAAGAAAAAAGACAATTGATTTCATTGGATATTCTAGAAGCTGCAAACATCTGAAGTTGGCCCCTAATTGGAAATGGAACCTTGGTTGGACTCAAGGTAGGATGAACAGGAATATGCAGACAACAGGGATAAGGTTATAGCAGTTTAAACTGAAACAGGAGGAAGTAAGCTGAATAAATGGTACTTTGTATAAATGTATAAAGAAAAAGGAATGAAGTGATTATTTCCTATGTAGAAATTTTGAATTTGACACAAAGTTGTTAATAAAATTAAATAGATCAATAATAATGAAGATAAAAAATTCATTGCCGATTATATTCCAAATGAAATGCCACATTTTAATTATAATTTATAATTTAGTATTTTAATTGTTAGAATCTTGTTTTATAGTATAAACTCTAATATACTTTTTTGTATATTAAAGGCTCTCGTCTGTTAAAATTTGTTCACTCTACTCTTTCTAAATTGTTTATCCATGAAACTACATAATTTTTTTTTTGGCCAGGGCCGAGTTTGAACCTGCCACTTCTGGTATATGGGGCCAGTGCCATACTCCTTTGAGCCACAGGTGCCACCTCAAACTACTTAATTTTGACATCACATATTAACATCTACCATTTAAGAGTTTTTCTGCAGCATTTTGGAGGCTTTGCTAGATGTTACTTACTGCAGAAAGTGAGTAGTCAATTGGAAATGAGTGAGAGAGGACTGCAATTTCTAAGAAGTGCAGAAACAAATACATCAAAGAGAAAATACCATTCATCACCAAGCACATGTTCCAAGGGCTATAACACAGGGGCATTGTTCAAATAATAGTATGTGCTGAAAGACTTCCCAAGAAGGAAAAGCTGTTTAGGAAAAAGCCGTTCCGTCAGTCTCTAGAGCTTTTTACAAAAGTTAATTTGTACAAAGCCATCAACACTGCAGAATTCAGAAAGAGTAGATCTGCTCTGTGCCAAACGCTATCTTAAGCATTGGTCATCTTGGCTGAATTTGGGTCTGATACTTTAGCATGCTTCAAACCAACCTAAAAGTATTCAACATTGCTTTTCAAAATTCTGAAGCTACTGAAAGCTGCATATTTACATTCATCAAAGAGCAGGGCCTAATGGAACCCAAGGGCAGACAGACAAGAACAATTTCCAGGTCCCATGGTCCTCTCTGCGTTTGGCTTGGATGACCATGTGGTGAGTGTGGGACTCTGAAAACGACATTGCACCTGGCTGGCATGGCTCAAGCAAAGTGCCCTGGACTCCTGGTGCTGGCATCTCTTTCAGCTACTCCCAAGATGCCTCACCTCAATATAGCATCGGCAGCTCAGGCAATACAAACTAGAAAAGGACCAGCTGCTTTCAGACATTTTTTGAGCCTCCTGGGTCAGCTGGGCCTAAAGGACATCTTAGTGCTTAAACCTCAATGCAGTAGGAATCCCAAGGAATCTATCTCTCTACCTATACAATGATTGTACTGGCAGAAGTTCTCTGGAGTAATTATTTTGAAACTTCAGGGTCTCTTTGAATGTTTGCATCTTTCTGCTGGTAACTAAAGTAAATGTCAATGTCAGCCTTCAGTTATATGGTAGCAGCTATGTATTCACTGTTCCTTCACCCTATAGCAGGCTGATTCTACTTCCAAAGGTTTTTGAGGAATGGCATCATTTTTGTTTACTTGTTTTCCTTTTACCCCATTTCAGAGTCAGACATTTAAGGATTACAATATCAAAAGCACTTGAGTCAGGGAGACACAGAGCTAGCTGTAGGCTGTACTCATTGGCCCACTTAGGCAGCCCAATAAGCAAATTTTTCAGTTAATCTCAACTTCTCATTATCTCAGTTTGGTCACTTGAAGGCACAATTTATGCAACAGTCCTCTGGGCAGTAGGTTTGGAGTATCCTGGGTTCTGAGATAGTTGGGAGTGCAACAGTCATTTAGGGTGGTCACGTCGCGTGGGGAAGTCTCACCACAACGCAGCTGACAGAGTCAAGTTCTCAGGAGATGTACACAAATATGCACCCCTGGGCCTTCAGCTGTATTTGGGGTCACTGATTGAAATATAATGCCAGGAACAGAGTCCAGATTTCGGCCACGTTTTTGGTCAGGTACCTCCTCTAGGCTATCAACTATTACCCTGAAGCATCTTTAGAGGCAGAAGATTTGGGAAAAGTAGTCAGGAGAATTTTGGATCCTGTGTCCAGGAGGCATCTAGTGGTGTCTGAAGTTCAGGGATCTCTATCCCCAGCAACCTATTACATTCTCTGACTTGGATTATTAGTCATTAATTATGTGACCTGGGAAAATTCATTTAATCACTGTATATTTTAGTGCCCTGAATTATAAAATAAGACTCACAGCCCCTCCTTTGCTCACTCTATATCACACAATGTAGACTTTTTTCCCCATAACCTGCAAAACATCATGCCCACGACCAACATAGAAGAGGAAGACTCCATCCTCCCCTGACCTGCGTCCTACCGTGATTCCTCTTTGGACATCAGCAGTGCGCCACAGTCTTACTTATTCATCCAAAAATGTAATAATTATGTATGTAGCATCTGTGAAGTATCTTTCATTTTCTTCAGGCATTTTTGTACTTACTTGTTTCTAGCCTCCAAACATGATAGGAACTAAGCAGGCCATATTCACATTTCCACATTCCAGAACAGTGAACTGGAGACAAAGGGGCTGAGGAACATTCCCAAGGATGTAGCTTTGTGTTTGGCCATCAGGCACCAGCAGGCATGCTCTCTGTTACTGTGTTGTGCTGATTTTCTGCATAGTCTCATCTAAATAAAAGGATTCTTCTGATACTTTCTAAATAAAGAGAAAAAGAAAAAAAGATGATTGATAGGAGAGTGAGGGCAATGGGCATGATCTCACTTAATGTGCACAATGTGAGGGTGTTCAGCACACCCTCTGGCTGAAGGGCTCAACTACAACTTGAACTTTACCTTAGAGTTGAAAATAATGTAACCTAAACATTTCTACCCTCATTAATTTGAAATTTTTTAAATTAAATCCTAGCTGTGTACATTAATGCAATTTGGGATACAATATGATGGTTTTTTATACAATTTGAAATATTTTCATCAAACTGGTTAACATAGCCTCCATGGCATTTTTTAGTTATTGTGTTAAGACATTTATATTCTATACCTAGTAAATTTCACATGTACCCTTGTAAGATGCACCGTAGGTGTGGTCTCACCAATTACCCTCCTTTCACCCATTCTTCCTCCTCCCCTCCCCTCCCTCTCCCCTTTCTCCTTCATCTTGGGCTATAATTGGGTTATAGAGGTTTTTTTTTTTTTTGCAGTTTTTGGTTGGGGCTGGGCTTGAACCCACCACCTCTGGCATATGGGGCCCGAGCCCTACTCCTTTGAGTCACAGGTACTGCGCAGGTTATAACTTTCATAAGAAAGCTATAAATTGGTTTCATAGTAGGGCTGAGTACATCGAATACTTTTTCTTCCATTCTTGAGATACATGCTAAGAATATGTTCCAGCTCCATCCACGTAATCATGTAAGAGGTAAAGTCTCCATCTTTCTTTAAGGCTGCATAACATTCCATGGTGTACATATACCACAATTTATTAATCCATTCGTGGGTTAATGGGGACTTGGGCTTCTTCCATGACTTAGCAATTATGAATTAGGCTGGAATAAACATTCTGGTACAAATATCTTTATTATAATGTGATTTTTGTTCTTCTGGATATATGCCTAGTAGAGGAATTGTAGGATCGAATGGCGGGTCTATTTTTAGATCTCTAAGTGGTCTCCAAACATCTTTCCAAAAGGAATGTATTAGTTTGCATTCCTACCAGCAGTGTAGTATTGTTCCCATTTCTCCACATCCCCGCCAATAATCATTTCCACTCAGATCAGGAACCAGGCAAGGTTGCCCATTGTCTCCACTGCTTTTTAACATTGTAATGAAAGTCTTAGCCATCACAATTAGGCAAGAAAAGGTGATCAAGTGTACCCATATAGGTTCAGAGGAGATCAATCTTTCACTCTTTGCAGATGATATAAATTTATATCTGGAAAACACCAAGGATTCTACTACAAAACTCTTAGAAGGGATCAAGGAATACAGCAGTGTCTCAGGTTACTAAATCAACACTCATAAATCTGTAGCCTTTATATATGACAACAATAGTCATGCTGAGAAAACAGTCAAGTACTCTATTCCATTCACAGTAGTGCCAAAGATGATGAAATATTTGGGAGTTTACCTAACGAAGGACTTGAAAAATCTCTATAAAGAGAACTATGAAACTCTAAGAAAATTAATAGCTAAAGATGTTAACAAATGGAAAACATATCATGCCCCTAGCTGGGAAGAATCACCTTTGTAAATTGCCTATACTACTTAAACCAATAAACAATTTTAATGCAATCCCTATTACAACTCCACTGTCATACTGTAAAGGTCTCAAAAAAAAAAAAAAAAAAACACTTCATTTTATATGCAATCAGAATAAACCTCAAATAGCCAAGACATTACTCAGAAATAAAAACAAAGCAGGAGGAATTATACTATCAGACCTCAGACCATACTATAAATTAATAGTGATCAAAACAGCATGGTACTAGCACAAAAACAGAGAGGTGGATGTATGAAACAGAATAGAGAACCTACAGATGAACCCAACTACTTACCATTATTTGATCTTTGACAAGCCAATTAAAAACATTGAGTGGGGAAAAGATTCCCTTTTTAACAAATGGTTCTGGGTGAACTGGCTGGCGACCTGTAGAAGACTGAAACTGGACCCACACCTTTCACCATTAACTAAGATAGACTCTCACTGGATTAAAGATTTAAACTTAAGACATGAAACTATAAAAATACTAGAAGAAAGTGCAGGGAAAAATTTTGAAGAAATTGGCCTGGGCAGCAATTTATAATTGCTAGGTCATGGAAGAAGCCCAAGTGCCCATGAAACCACAAATGGATCAATAAACTGTGGTGTATGTACACTATGCAATACTATGCAGCCCTTAAGAAGGATGGAGACATTTCCTCCTTCATTTTTACAGCGATGGAGCTGAAAAATATTCTTCTTAGCAAAGTATCTCAAGAAGAAGACAGGCACATGGCCTACAAACATATGAAAAAATGCTTATCCTTAATCATCAGAGAAGTGCAAATCAAAACTACTTTGAGATATCATCTAACACCAGTAAGATTAGCCCATATCCCAAAATACCAAAATCACAGATGCTGGAGTGGTTTTGGAGAAAAGGAAACACTTCTGCACTGCTGGTGGGATTGCAAACTAATACGTTCCTTTTGGAAAGACATCTGGAGAACACTTAAAGATCTAAAAATAGACCTGCCATTTGATCCTATAATTCCTCTACTAGGCATATACCCAGAAGACCAAAAATTACCCTACAATAAAGATATTTGTATCAGAATGTTCATTGCAGCCCAATTCATAATTGCTAGGTCATGGAAGAAGCCCAAGTGCCCATCAACCCACGAATGGATCGATAATTTTGGTATATGTACACCAAATGGCTGCATAGCATGGAATACTATGCAGCCATTAATAAACATAAAGACTTTACCTCCTTCATGTTTACATGGATGCAGCTGGAAAATATTCTTCTTAGCAAAGTATCTCAAGAATGGAAGAAAAAGTATCCAATGTACTAAGCCCAACTATGAAAATAATTTATAGCTTTCATAGGAAAGCTATAACCCAATTTTAGCCCAGGAATATGGGAAGAGGGGAGAGGGAAGGGAGGGGAGGGGAGGGGGGAGAGGAGGGGACAGGGTGGGTGGAGGGACGGTGATTGGTGGGATCATGCCTATGGTTCATCCTATAAGGGTACATGTGAATCTCTCTAAATGTAGAATATAAATGTCTTAACACAATAACTAAGAAAAAGACATGAAGGCTATGTTAACCAGTTGGATGAAAC
>NW_003852396.1:34375866-34395471 GCF_000181295.1 Otolemur garnettii
AAAAAAAAAAAAGAATGGAAGAAAAAGTATCCAATATACTCAGCCCTATCATGAAACTAATATAACCCGATTATAGCCCAAGAATATGGAGGAAGGGGACAGGGAGGGGAAGGGAGGGGGGAGGCTGGGTGGAGGGAGGATGATTGGTGAGATCACATCTATGGTTTATCTTTTAAGGGTACATGTGAATCTTTCTAAATGAAGAATATAAATATCTTAACACAATAATTAAGAAAATGATATGAAGGCTATGTTAACCAGTTTGATGAGAATATTTCTAATTGTATATAAAAATAGCACATTGTACTCCATGACAGTATCAATGTACACAGCTATGATCTAATAAAAAAAAAAAAAAGAAATTGGCCTGGGCAAATACTTTATGAGGAAGAACTCCCTGGCAATTGAAGCAGCATCAAAAATACACTATTGGGACCTGATCAAATCTAAAAGCTTCTGCACAGCCAAGAACATAGTAAATAAAGCAAGCAGACAGCCCTCAGAATGGGAGAATATATTTGCAGGTTATGTCTCTGACAAAGGTTTAATAACCAGAATCCACAGAAAACTGAAACATATTAGCAAGAAAAGAACAAGTGATCCCACCTCATGGTGGGCAAGGGACTTACTTGAAGAGAAATTTCTCTGAAAAAGACAGGCACATGGCCTACAGACATATAAAAAAAAATGCTCATTATCATTAATCATCAGAGAAATGCAAATCAAAACTACTTTGAGATATCATCTAACTCCAGTAAGATTAGCCCACATCACAAAATCCTAATTGAAATTTTTTTAAAAAGAAAATACTTAGGCAAGGTTAAGCACAAAGCTACTGCTTTATAACCAGGGAAATGCACACGCTCAGGAAAGACCTAAGAAAACCATAAGTTTTAACTATTAGGCTAATTTTCATCCCAAGAACAGAGATAATTAAAAATATGAAAAACCAAACTAGTTCCAGAAGGAAAATATGATTTTCAGAATTATCACATTATAAGATTCACATGTTCAGTTTTCAACAACAACAACAAAAAAATCACAAGCCATAAAAAGAAACAGGAAAATATGGCCCATTCAGAAGAACCAAATAAATCAACTGAAACTGCTCCTGAAGAAGCCCAATGTCTTCTGATAGACAAAGGCTTCAAAACAACTGTTTTGAAATTATTCAAAGAGTTAAAGGAAGACATAAATGAAGTCAAGGAAGAAATGCATGAACAAAATTAGAATATTATTAAAGTGAGAAATTATAAAAAGAAATTAAAGTGAAATTCTGGAGCTGAAAAGTACAGTAACTGAAATGAAAAGTTTACTAGAGGAGGTCACACGCAGATTGGATTAAGCAAAAGAAAAAGTAAACAGAAAACTTGAAGGTATTTATTTTTAAAATAGCTTTCTAAGCCAGTTTCTCTTTTTTCTTACTTCCTTAGTTCAGGACTTCCTGATCTTAGGCAGCCTCCAAACTGTTCTGTCTCCTAGTTTTCCTGCTCTATTCTGACCAGAGTGACCTTTTCAAAAGCCCAAACCTGACATGATCATTGTCCTTAAAATCATCCAAGACATCCTGGTGTCTATAGAGTGAACCTCAGCTTTCTTGTTTTAGCATTCAAGGGTGTTTTTATTTTTTCTATAGCCTACCACATTGTTTTATCTCACATCAGCCCTAAATTCTTCTCATACACTATAACTATATGTTCTAAGATACAAAGCAACTGGGAAAAAGTTTGAATATATTTGAAAATCAAAATTAGTTTTCTGTGAATGTGATAAAATATAGAATGCATGGCATGGGTAGGCATTGAAATAGACCATACAAAGTCTATTTAAAAACAGATTCAATGATAGAAACAGCATGTATATCATCATTAAGCCAGGGCTCAACATTAGCATCATTATATTAGTTAGATACATGATATATACATCAGATATAATGTAATTACATCTACAATAAGGTAAGGTAAAGTATAACATATCATCATATATAATGTACACTAGTCCAAAATGTTTGACTTGAATCCATTGAGCATTCAGATGTAAATTTCAGATGTCAAGAAATATAAGGTTTGCTGTAACAACCTCAATGATTTCTTGAGAAACACCATTTAAATTCAGAAATTTTGCACTTCAATTGGACTGATATATGCAATGAGCTAGTATCTTTTAATTTTTTTCAGTTATGCTTTTTTCCAAGATTAAATTTCAGAATACTAAGGGGAACACAGGTTTTGTTTGCATATTTTGGTTTTTGTACAATTTAAGTCAAAGATATAAGCATGTCACCCCATGCAGACAGTGTGCACTGTACCCAATGGGTTTGATTTACCCACTTCCTTCTCCCCACTCCCAGCTTGACTCATTGAGATTTGCTTCTATACATGCACTTAATTGTTGATTGATCGGTTCCAACTTGATATTGAGTCCACGTGTTTGTTTGTCCATTGTTTGGAAGTTTCACTGAGAAGAAAGTCTCTAGTTCCATCTGGGTTGTCACAAAAGACATTAGATTGTTATTTTTCTTTATGACGGAGTAATACGCCATAACATGTGTATACCACATTTTATTCATCCATGCACATATTGGTGGACACTTGGGGTTTTTTTTCACATCTTCGCAATTATAAATTGTGCTGCTATCAATATTCATATGCAAGTGTCTTTTCTATAAAATGACCTTTTATATCTATCAGTGGGATTTCTGGGTCAAATGGTAGGTGTACTTCAAGTTCTTTGAGTTCTTTTTATTTAAAGAAACCTTATAAAATGCTTGGCAACTACATAAAACATATAATGAGAAGCCAATTGATTTTTGGAGTTTCATTGATGTGTGGTATGCCAGCATCTAGAGATCTATGATCATTCTCCAGAGCCTGACTGAAGAGGGAAACCTTCTCAGAAGCACAACTTTGGTTCACATTTGATGGCATGATTCATGTGATAGTCAAACAGGGGAAGCAGGATTGGCACCTGTAGCTCAGTGGCAAGGGTGCCAGCCACATACACCGTAGCAGGTGGGTTTGAATCCAGCCTAGGCCTGCCAAACAACAATGACAACTACAACCCTAAAATAGCTGGGCATTGTGGGGGGCACTTGTAGTCCCAGCTGTATGGGATCCAGGCAAGAGAATTGCTTAAGCCCAAGATTACTGTGAGCTATGATGCCAGAGCACTCTAGCAAGGGTGACATAGTGAGACTCTGTCTCTAATAAATAAATTAATTAATAAATAAAAATAAAACAGGAGAAGCAAATGCAGTGGCCTGAATGTTATAAGAACAACACTTTTGAATGTGAAAAATGTAATTTGCTTTACAGTGGAGGTGTTCTGTTGAATATCACACTTCATAGTAGGTTTCAGCACATCCTGGGATAAGAAACATAATTTTCTACATTATGTACAATGTAGAAATGGTTTTGCCCAGTGTTCCATCTTTGGAATAACATAACAATGAATTCAAGTGATTTTTTTTCTCTTCGAATTCCTGTTCCTTGAATTTTTCTAGGTAACATATATGAATTTCATGCAAAAATTTCAACCTTTGGCATAAATGGGTTAATAATTAATAAAAGTATTCATTAATAGCACATTCTCTCACACCTGTAAGTATACTCCATACAATTAAATGTTATCAAAACAAACACTGCAGTCAATAAACATCCAACATATAGAATGACAGGACTTGGGTCAGAACCTGACTGTACCTTGCAGGCAGGTTGTGGGGAGTGAGCTTGACAAATACACTGCCTTAAGCTGACTGACAGGAGATGTAAATGAGAATGATGAGGCTACAAGGTCAGGCTACAATGACCTGGATTCCTGACCCCACTCTCCAGACCAGATTTCTACATAGTCCAAGGTATCCTTGATATCTCACCTGACCATGGCCCTCCCTGTCCTAGGAGGAAGTTTGGCCTATACCCAAGGACTAGAAGGAAAAGACATTTATAGTTTACTGCACCTGTAAGTAGCATTTGGCCTTCAGCATCTAGTTTGATGTGCTCATTGTGAGAAGTCTCTACCCTGTTACTCTCTCTGGTCAGGAATTCTTGGGGTTCTCTAGATTTACTTGTCCATAACTTATACACATGGTCTTCACTTCACAGTCAACCAGACCTGGTCATCTCTGGGTCCAGTGGGCCAGGGCCCCACTTTCCCAGATATAAAAGAGATTCCCTCTATTGATTTCTGTTTTGGTTATCTGCTGATGTCAACCAACAATGAGCATTTCATTATGCTAATTAATTTGTGCTTCATGAATTCAGAAAGGGAAGACTGGGGAAAACTGCTTTACACAACAATGACTGGGTCATCAGCTGACATAGATTGGGTTACTGGGCATGGTTATGACAATCTGAATGAGCCATGTCATTCAGATTTTCGGGACATCAGAATGTCTTGGTTCTTCTTGTGGCATGAGCTATAGCTGGAATGTCCAACATGGCATCTTTTTTCACATGTCTCCTCCCAGGTTGAGATGTATTCAATATCTGTCCATGGCTGGGCTCAGGTTTCTCCTTATGAGATGGGCGTGCTTGAGTTTCCTCACAACAAGACTGTCTTGGGGCATCAGACATACTTCTGAACAATTATCCAAGAGGTCCAGGGAGAAGCTGCAAGGCCACTTATGAGCTTTTTTCAGAATTCAAGTAATTTCACTTCTAACACTTTCTGTTAGTCAAAAATAAATCCAAGTGTCATCGCAGGTACCAGACAAGGAGATTGCACAGGTATTGAATCCTGACTAGCATGCTACCTTGGAGGACCATCTTCTGAGGTCAGCTACAATAAATGATGATGAAAGGTGAAGTAAATTAGAGTCCAAATATTCTCCATAATCTTCAGCTTCCAGTCAAAAGGGACTAAATTTACCTTTTGGACTAAAACAAAATAAACAAAAACAATGAAATACAGGAAGCAATGGGTTTCAAGACTACATGTGAGGCAAGTAAGGACAATGATCTCTGAAATATAGGAAACTAATGAAGTAAGCCCAGTAATTATCCCAGTTTGCTGCCTTGAAAGAGTTTTCAGACTACTATGCATAGAACAGGGATGGAGTCAAGCGGAAACCAAAAATGTGCCTGAGTTGAGAGAATGTGTTTGCAAGTCTAGAAAGGAATAAAGAAGCTAATCCTCACAGAATAGAGTACTGGAAAAGAGAGAACTACACACAGAGAATTTACAGAAGAGCTTTTCAAGTAATAAATGCATACAATTGAGAAAACTATGCACAGTAGGGAAAAGGGCAGTCATCTTAAAGAATTACAACAGATGAAACTCTCACATAGGGCCTGAAAAAGGAATTTTAAGGGGGTAGGACAGAGTCTTACATTGTCACCCTGGGTAGAGTGCTATGGCATCATAGCTCACAGCAACCTCAAACCTTTGGGCTCAAACAATCCACCTATCTCAGCCTCCTTAGAAGCTGGGACTACTGGTTCCTGTCACAACACCAAGCTACTTTTTTAGAGACAGTGCCTTACTCTTGCTCAGACTGGTCTCAGATTCCTGAGCTCAAGCAATCCACCTGCCTTGGCCTCTCAGAGTGCTAGGAGCATAGGAGTGAGCCACTGTACCCACCCTGGGCCAGAAATATTAATAATAACTCTTTCCACTATCCTGAAAGAAAATCAGCATAATTCATGGGACATGGAGTAGATTTCTCAATGTCCCTCCTCAGTAGTGAAAAGAAATAAAATATAATGTATATATTTATGAGAAATAGTGTTAAAAGGGGATAGTGTTGATTGAAAATTAAGAATAACATCAGACATTTAACCCAACAGTATCATTATAAATTCAATATCCAAATTATTTGACCATATATGGATATATCTAAATAAGCATACTGAATATTAATAAGAGAAAAATATTTAGGGTACAGTAGAGGAAACAGGAGAAATTTTGGAGTGTGGTTGGACTCTGCAGAAAAAAAATGAAAATAAGGCAAAAGAAGGTCCTTGATGAAATTGATACTTGGTCCCATTACTTGAAGAGTATAAATAATTCACATGACATTTTGAAAAAGTGAAAAATAAAGGAATAAATCATATTTCCTAACCAATACCCTCTTATATATAAATCTCATTTTTATATTCTCTCCCTATAGCAAAAATTATCATAGGACTTTTCTGTCTGTAAAACACATGTATTTTCTCAGTAAGATTCTGTTCAGTTTTATCTTGCATTTTTAACTTTATAATACTATGTTAAAGTCATGTCAAGTTAACACTCATCCATTCAACAGCATGGTTTGGACTGTACCTATCTAATGAGTATATCCTGAGACCCCAAAAAGAATTTCTAAGTTACCTCATTGGAACCATGGAAGGTGCCGAGTGTGCAAAGGCATATGAGCGTGGATATATATATAAACACGAGTTTGTATGAAAGATCTCTGTACACAGTCAATGTAGGGCTGAATTGGCAGGGGTTCCTTCTTTCATAAAATGAAGAAAAGTTTCATTCTCCCATGTGTCTACCTATCTACACCAGAAGGGCCTTGTGGTCCCAGGGGAGGATTGATTGAGAAGTTCCCAGGAGGCAGAATTCCTGAGGCTTTGGGGTTATAGCTACCCTCCAACACTCCAATATCATTAAAACAAGACCTCATCCTTCACATTCTCTGTAAGTGAACCTGGATAAAAGGTGTTGAGGGGAGGCTATGCCAAGATGATCCAGAGGACCTAAGGGAGATATGCCTTCAATGACAAACTGTGTGTGTTCCTTCCCATTCCTGGGTCCAGACTACTAAGTAGCCTGAAAATGGGGTAGAAGAAATTGCATTCTGCCTTGGGTCAGGGGGCCCATGTGTGAGCCTGTTCTTTGGGATCTTCTCTCCTTTGTCCTGATATGGGTTTTTGGTGGTGTCAGAAATGCAGAGAAGATGAAGTCTGTCCAGAGGAGATTGATGAGTAGGAAAAGAGCTATAATGTGCATATCTGGTTAAGAAAATCTGGATTTCTCAACTACGAACATGAAAATTTTAGGACTCTAGGACAGAATCCACCTACAAATGCTTGAATTATAGGCTAGGAATGAAATTTAGTTTACATAATTTCAGAGGTTTGAAACAAAGACCACAGATGGGGGCCAGTGGGAGTTAATATGTAGTTCAACAGATTTTTGCTAAATCTGAAGAACTGCTAAAAGCTACTTCTGCCAAAAACAGAAAACTATGCCAAAAGGACAGAAGATCAATGAGCTACCTGTCACTGGACCTACTCAGTAATGTCAGAAATTATATGGGGCAATGTCTCACAGGCCTGTGTGAGACATAGGAAGGTAGGTGATATTTAACACCAGGGAAAGGTTTAGGCTGCAAGTCTCTGCTGTTAGTCTTTGATCTTGACTTCTCTGGCTTCCTCAACCTTCCCCTGGCTGGAGGAAGAATACATCAGCTCTCTATACCCTCAGCTGTAGCCAGGCCACTGGCACATCCTGAGCGCAAACCAAGACTGAAAGGGGAGAGGAGGAAAAGAGTAAGTGTGTTCTCTCCTGCTTTCTTTCCTCCTAGGTCTGAGTAAGTTATTGAAAGATTATGTAGGTCCAGGTAGGTTGTTCAAAGAATTATGTTTGAAGAGTTTGCAAGAACATTCCAGAAAAATAGATAAGGAAAAAAGGAAGAGTCAGTGAGTGAGGGGAAGAGATAAAATAATCCTCCTATGTAATCCTGAGAAGTTTCATGCTAGTGCAAAAAATAAACATCCCAAAGCTCTTCCAGAAACAAAAACGTACTTTTTTCTCCATGGATCCTCAGGCCTGAATCTCTAAATCTTGTATTTGGCTCTACCCTCCAAAGGTCACCGCAAGATTCTCCCTGTTTTATTTCATTCTTTCTAGAAGTATATTGTAATCCCTGAAGGAGAAAATCTTCCTGGATATGGTGAGATTTGCGGCTCTGATTCTGGAATGTAAAAACTTTTCAGAGAACAGGATCAGAGGGTGCAATGGACAAAAAATAAAAGACAAAAAAACTGAATGAGGAACGTCGTGTTTAAAAGAGACATTAGGCATTTAACAGCCTGAAGTTGTACAAGCTGTGGATACAAGCAAAGGCAGTAGGGTTGGATCAATTGTGTCAGTTCTGGGCTTAATGTGTCCTATTAGATTGTGCTCTAAGCTCACATGTGAATGTATTCAAAGAGAAGGAGAAAAGAAAAGGCAGAATTCAGTGAACATAGTGCCCAGAAAGTAGTGAATAATCTCTAATAGCCAACTCAAGTGTGTCAATTATGTTCTGTGCATTACTATCTTAAAGGCAGCCTCCATTTCCAGTGTTCCTATTCTCAATAGCCACTCCACCAAGGAAAAGCACAAAACTACTAGACAAGGGTGTTCTCACCTGCTTTCCTTCTAGGCCTGAGTAAAAGAGTTCTAAGTAGAGAACTTAGGAGAAACACAGATTGGAGGATGGCAGATATGAAGTTATGAAAGAGGAAAGGAAATCAGAGCATATAGCTATGGAAATGATTTTGTCATCTCTATTGAATCCTTAAGGGTTTGCCCCTTCAGACCAAAACCAGGAAAACAATGAGACACAACATAAAAGTGAACTAAGGGAAGAATTGGGCCCTATAAACAGTGGAAAGCAGGAGTCAGTTCTAACAGGAAGGAAAGGGACATCCCTGAGTGCTGGAAAATTTCCCTTAGGATTGTGTATGCCTGAGGAGTAAGAATGAGGAAGAAAAACCTGAAAAGATATTCAAAAGGAAAATGCCAACATATGCATTTCTATTAATAGGGCACTGGACACAGACATTTCCATATTTTCAATGGCCTTGGACCTGAAGAAATCATTTAGTCTTTTATCACTTCCATGTTCAAATCATGTTAAACCGCTAAATTTTAATTTGTCTCTGTGAAAGATAAATTGTTACAATAGTCAACTTACACTATGACTTCAGAATATCTTGAGTGCAAATAAAACAGTTTATTTAAAATTTATTTAAAACTTGCCAAAGCCATTCCTAATGTACACAATTATCAATAAGAGAAAGCAGTTGGGAGATTCTCTCAGGTTATTCCACACATCAGGAGGGAGGGCCTGCCTGGCAGACTTGATAGGGAATAAGAGGTTCTGGAGGAGAGAAGACAGGAAACCTGGGAGGGATGGCCTGGCTTATCCTCCCTGGGGGAACAAAAAAACAGCTGAGCAAGGGCAGAAACTGCACTTGGGGACCAGGAAAGACATAACGAAAACCAAAAATACTATTTGAAGTTCTTCCCAACTTTAAGTTTCTGTCAGTATGAAAATAGTGTACAGTTTCTGTGTTCATGGCTTTGTTACAACTTCCTTTCTTGGCATCTTCCCTTCATCCCCAAACTATTGCTTCTCTAACAGATTCAATGTTAAAAATTATTAATTATGTTACAAGAGAAGTTTGTTTCCTTCTTATAGGATTGGTGGGGAAGTACATATCCTGGAATTATTTCTTAGGTCTGAAAAGCTTTAAAAATTAATTCAATCTGATCTTCTGAATTATGTACAACTAGGATTAGAACAATAAGTGGGTCACTACAAAAGTTTTGATACAGACAGTTATGGTCCCTTATTTCACTTCCAAGAAGCACAGGCAATAGCATCTTTTCTGATTTACCCACACAAGTTTCAATTTGTTTGGTTTATTGGTATTACTGGGAGGGGGGTTTTATTACCAACTATCTGTGTGGATTTTATGTTTCTTGACTTTGTATATCTCAAAACTTTCATAATGACCCACATGCCATATCACTTTATTTGCATTATTTTTCACCAACTGATCCTCCATGTTAGAATTAGTTCTTCCCTCCACTTTTGTAGTTATTTGTACGTAACTCTGTTATTATCCATTTATCATTTTTTTTATTACCCATCATCTGTCAGAGAAGCTACTTTTTTCTTTCTTTGAGAATGAGGATAGTTCCTTTTCCAATTTTGTGACCCTATTACCTAACAAAATACTAGTGCAAGAGGTTGAATGATAAGAGCATAACAGCAACATTGAATTACTGTCTGGATGGGATATGTATGGGATACCTTGTTCACTATGAGATGGAAAAGGGAAATGGAAAGGGAATAAAAACTTTAAGGATGAACTTCATCATTCCCATGCTACTACTGTCAGAGGAACCGATTTACCATCTGGTGCAAGGCAAGTATTCCTCCCTTATAGTTATGTTGAATTACTTTTGCTCCTTTTAAATCTATTTATTCCTGAAGTTGGAAATCCTACAAATATGAAGAGCTACCTAATAAATAGAAATAAATCAATTATTTGGTGGGTTTTATACCTATCAAAATTAATGTTTAGATATAATGGAAATTAACTTATTTTTAGTGTATAAATCAAAATCTTTAATTAAACAAAATCAATAAGATTGAAAGGTTCTAATGGGAATCTGGGACATTTATCTGAGTCCATTGTGCCATGCTCCGCTAGCTATTTGTGTGTACTGTAATAGTTGAATCATAGACATGGTAGTCGATGTGAATATAAAAAAGAAAACAAAGAGGAAACATGGATACTAATTCAGAGCCTCGCCTATCACACAAAAGCATTTTCCAAGTTAGTGTCTCCTTTTCACTTTCTGTAAAGTTATGGAAATTCTTTAGAAAATAAACATTAAACAAAACAAATATATATAGATGAATTATACTACCTGAGTTCACCATTCTGTTTAAAGTGACTGGAATACCTCAGTAACATAGCACTGAGGATAACCTGATAAATTCACTTGGCACTAGATAACCTGCTATGATACAGAACTAGTACCTAGAAAAATGAGTATTTTTATCCTTGTGTCTCTACAGGCAGCAGCTAATTTTTAAACCTACTTTTACAGGACACTGAGAGAAAGTTGAAGAAAAATATGACCAAAAAAATTAAAAATGAGAGCACACCAAAATGGGACCATCTCCACTGATGTTTCAAACTTCCTCCTGAACTGTTTTGTCAGATCTCCCGTTTGGCAGCGCTGGCTGTCCCTGCCCCTCAGCCTCCTCTTCCTCCTGGCCATGGGGGCCAACGCCACCCTCCTGATCACCATCCGGCTGGAGGCCGCTCTGCACCAGCCCATGTACTACCTGCTCAGCCTCCTCTCCCTGCTGGACATC
Organism: Otolemur garnettii; assembly: GCF_000181295.1. NCBI lineage: Eukaryota > Metazoa > Chordata > Mammalia > Primates > Galagidae > Otolemur > Otolemur garnettii. The sequence continues at coordinate 34,386,962 of NW_003852396.1, forward strand.
GTGCTCTGCCTCACCGTCATCCCCAAGGTCCTGGCCATCTTCTGGTTTGACCTCAGGTCTATCAGCTTCTCTGCCTGTTTCCTCCAGATGTACATCATGAATTGCTTCCAAGCCATGGAATCCTGCACATTCATGGTGATGGCCTATGATCGTTATGTAGCCATCTGCCACCCACTGAGATACCCATCCATCATCACTGACCAATTTGTAGTCAAAGCTGCCATCTTCATTTTGGCCAGGAACATCTTTATGACTGTGCCCATTCCCATTCTCTCAGCACGGCTTTATTACTGTGGGAAAAATGTCATTGAGAACTGCATCTGTGCCAATATGTTTGTCTCCAGGCTTTCCTGTGATGATGTCACTATCAATCGCATTTACCAATTTGCTGCAGGCTGGACTTTGCTAGGATCTGACCTTGTCCTCATCTTCCTCTCCTACATCTTCATCCTGCGAGCTGTGCTGAGACTCAAGGCAGAGGGTGCTGTGGCCAAGGCCCTAAGCACATGTGGCTCCCACTTCATCCTCATCCTCTTCCTCAGCACCATCCTTCTGGTCTTTGTGCTCACCCATGTGGCTAAGAAGCAGGTCTCCCCTGATGTGCCAGTCTTGCTTAATGTCCTCCACCATGTCATCCCTGCAGCCCTCAACCCTATCGTTTATGGGGTGAGAACCCAGGAGATCAAGCAAGGAATCCAGAGGTTACTAAAGAAAGGTTTGTAATAAGGAGAAGTGAATCTCTGAATTTCTAAAATAGGATAATTTTTTTTAATTATTGAGTGAGTAGGCTGAAACTTTTATCTGTAATCTCAAACTTATTGATATTCTTTTCTAAAACTTCAATTTCACTTTGTTTCCTTTTCTTTAAGCCTTTTATTATAAATATCTTTGGCCCTTTCTTTTATATTTCCATGTTTATAATCCTATTTTGTCTAAACAGTGGCATTCCTTGATGCAGGTTCTAAAGTGAGAAATTCATGTTCCTGAGCACACAACTGTTTACATGATATGAATAGTACAGTCTTAAAAATACATTTCAGATATGTTATGTATTATATTGTCTAATGTGTCCTTATTCTCATTTTCAGAGAAGGGACTATATTGGAGAAAAATATAGCAGTCCAAATTTCAGTCCTGAGTGATGGGAGGTTGCTGCTGGTCTGCAGTTAGGTCTTTTTCTTTCGTTCTTCTCTTTATCTGTCTGTGTCTATTCCTTATTCTTCTCTTTTTCTCTGTAAGACAAGGTACACTTTTGTAATATGTGCTACAAGAAGAAATATTGTTTCCTGATTGCTTATACATGTGACAATTATCTATGTGTGCTCTTAGCTATGACAGACTGCTAAATCTTCCTCCTCATTAGGTCTTTGCTTAGGTCACTTATCTTTTTGATCCATATGATAACACATATGATATGTGAACATAACTTCACTAGTAAGTCAATGGATTCTTAGGAGTGTCAAATATTATTCAGTAATGATACTAAAATATAAAATAGCCTAGCTGAACATTATTTTCTCATTTATTTGATTATTCCTAAGTACATCCCATGTTCTGTGAATTCTTTCATTAAAAGATAGTTTAAAAAAATGAATAGCACATTGTTGTTTCTTTGAAGAGCTCAAATTTTGCTGGGAAAGAATACAAATATGAGTACCAGGAGTACATTATTTTTAAGTGGAGAACAATGAAGATTAAATGATATATTTCTCTCCCCATTTCCCTCTCCGATGAAGCAGTTATTCTTTTTTATTCCATTGTCTTTTTTTTCCTTTTTTTTTTTTTATTAAATCATAGCTGTGTACATTAATGCAATCATGGGGTACAATGTGCTAGTTTTACATACAATTTGAAATGCTTTCATCAATCTGGTCAAATAGACTTCACGGCATATTCTTAGTTATTGTGTTAAGACATTTATATTTGACACCTAGTATTTTCACATGTGCCCTTTTATCAGCTATCACTTCAGTAATCAGTTCCTCAGGAAATCATTCCCATAGACTAAGAGCAGGTTAGATAAGCTTATCGTAAAATAGCTCTTTCTTACATCCCAGACATTGTTGACATTCACTTGAGCAATTAGATTAGTGTTAGTCTCCATCACTAGATTATATGACCCACGAGAGCAGGCCCTGGGTTTGATTTTTCTTACCAAGTATCTTGAATTAGTATTAGTACCTGGCACCTCATAGTTACCCAGTGATATTTAAGTGTACTTAAATGGAGAATTGACAGGAATTACAAAGTGTTTAAATATGAGGAATGAGGGAATAGAAAGTAGAGGAAAGCACTGAGGATGACTCCAAGATTGCCTTCCTTGAATAGTGTGTATATAACGTCACTACCTAGAATTAAAGAAACTTGAGAAGAAATGGTTTCAGAGTAGAAACAATCCCTGTGAAACAGAGTGTGTTCAATAAATCTGCTTCAGTTGTATCTTCATAAAACATCTTGTAGAAAGCTGGAGATATATAAAGCACCGGGGAAAAAGTCTGCTAGAAGCACATTTGTGAGAATCACAAGAAGAAAATGTGGTATTTGAAGACAGGTACTTAAATGGATTCATCCTTATGAGGAGCATGGTGCAGTCAAGAGCAAATTATTACTAAAGGTATGAAGAAGGAAGACCCTGAGTGAGCAAATTTCAAGGATTGTTATGAGGCTTAGAAGAAAAAATAATGGAGGTGTGTTTTAAAATCCAAAAGAGATGAGCATTTCACAAATATGAGAAGAATGCTAATAGACCATTTCCTGATTGGAGCTATACCACACTTAAAATCCGTACGTATTTCCGGTTTCTAAATGACAGAAATGCTGGTATATGAGAATTGCAAGAGATTCCACCTCAAGTTCAGAGAAAGCCACAAGTGAGACCATGTGATCTTAGGCAACAGTTACTAAGAGTAAAATGAGATTTGTAAGACTTTCTTTAGCTATAAACCAAAGAGTGTGTGTGTGTGTGTGTGTGTGTGTGTGTGTACATGTGAAAGAGTGTGTGTTTTGGGGACTGGTATTGTGTCTGATGCATCAAAGAATAATTTTTGTTAAATTAGGAATGAATATGAATTTTATTTCAAGGAACAGTTGGTAGCAAATTAATGTCTTACTCTTTATGTAAGAAACACAGAGAATATGTGCATGTGGAGAAAGAAAAACAGTGAGGTGCAAGGTTCAAAATCAGAAAAATAAGTAAAGAGGGAGTAAGTTTCCCAAGACTGAAGGAATAAAGGAGACAAGGAAGGAGAGAGGCACAATACCCTGTGTACTATACATGGTGCTGCACCAGATCTGCTTTTCAGAACCTATGCACATATCACTAGCTATTGAGGATACCAGATGATGAGACGTCACATCTGCACCTCTCCCTGGAATTTCTCTGAGTTCCAAAAAACTGCCTCACACAGAGTCTAGTCTCATCACAAAGTGTGGCCCATGGTAAATAGTGGATAGCATAGGAATCCAGAGAACTTGCTGACTTGTTTCATTCTGTGTCAATTAGAGGGGTTACACTAGTTCCAGAGTTTCCTGTAGAATCAATCAAAACCTCTGGTAAAATCACATAGTGGGGCAGCTTCTCCTCTGACCCAATTCTATCTTATTGTCTTCTTTAGAAATATATGTTCCCAAAGAGCTTCTCAAAAATCCTTCTGCCTACCATTCTATATCTAAGGTGTATTTTTAGGAATTCAATCTAAACCATTGTATATAACAATAGGAAAGACTGTTATTTCCACTTGATTATCAATAGTGAAGAAATTAACGAATGCTGATGCTAGCATAAAAAATCATGTTATTATGGAGATAAATATGACACCACTTTGGCCACAAAGAAATTAAAACCTAGTGTATGATATCTACCAGTAGTTCTCAAATTGAAGTGAGCACCAGAATCACCTTGAGGTTTATTAACATATTATCGGGCCCCTCCTCCAGAGTTTCTGAGTAACAGTTTATAAATGCAAGAAGCTCTATTTATAACAAGTCATCAGGTGTTGTTAATGCTGCTGGTCCAAAAGCATGTTTTGAACTCCATTAATAGCCACTGATGATTAACACAGCAGAGAGATAGCACAGAACTTGGAAAATAACAAAAAGAACACATGTTTCTAAAGTAGCAAAATGAGGATAGGCTTTGTGAAGGATTCTATATCATTTATCTAAGCAAGGTATGATTTTGGTAATGGAAGCTGGAAGGGAACATCTCTTTATGAAAGAAAATTAAAAGAAATATATAGAGAAGAAAGAATGCAGAAAGATTGAAGCTAAGGTTGACCATAGAGTGGAGATGATAATACTGTCAATACAGTTTTTAAATAATGTTTAATAACTTTCAATGCCATTTCATAAAACTGACATTTTTATGAGGATGTGGAACACTATTAAAGTTTTATTCTCATGGACCAGGCCTTGACAAACTTTCTATAAAGGTAGAAAGATTAGATATTTTTAGCTTTGCCAGCCATATGGTCTCAATTACATACTACTCAACTCAGCCATTGTAGAGGACAAGCAGCCCTAGACAATGCAGCAATGAATGGGAATGATTGTTTTCCCATAAAGCAATGGTTCTCAACCTTCCTAATGCTGCGGCCCTTGAATATAGTTCCTGTGGGTAGCGACCCACAAGTTGAGAACCACTGCAATAAAACGTTATTTACAAAACCAAGTGGTAGGCCAGATTTGTCCCGTGGGCCATAGTTTGTGTCCTAAAAAAAGATGTTTTCCTTGATTGTTATAATGAATCTGGTAAGAAAACAATTATTTTATTGTATGTTTAATAAAGAGAAAATGGTATATTTGAGTATAGAAGTATTTTTCATCATTGACAAGAGAATGATTAGACATTTTTTCAATTGTTGAGTTTAATTATGGCAAAATTACTAAGGTCATTATGGGTTAAATGGTTAATTGTGATAATGTTAGTGACTTAATTCAAATTTCTACACCAAAATTAGTTTAAAGCTTGAAGTGAACAATATAATTCTCCAAGATAATATTTCAGAAAATATAATTCTTATAACAAATACAGCCTTTAAATTAAAAATAACAGATATTGGATTGGAAGTTGCATGTCACAAAAGAGGATCTGAAGAATACACAAAATGGTGAAAATACAAAATTAAACAATAATTTTATGCAGTTAGCTGAGTTTTCTCCATTGCATATTTAATTCTTCCACATTTAGGCACTCCATATTCTTCCATATTTCACTGACATATGAAATAATTTAGCTCTGTACTTCAATTTTTCTGCCAACAAAATTCGCTTTATAGGGAACAATCACTAATACAATCAGTACTATTGTGATTTATGATCTCTGTGTATTTTTAATCTTTATAAACAACCATTAAGAAATTAAATATTTAAAGCTAATAATAATTATATTCCACCGTTGGGTGATTATTATCTCATTGGCATGTATGATTGATCCATCTAGAAGCATTAGATCGGAGGAAATACATAAACTGAAATCAAGTATGACAATTTGGATTAATAATGTCAATCAGTTGGAATACACCGGTGAAAATAAACAATAGAAAATGTAAATTAAAATAGAAACAGAAATGTCAAAATCAGAACCAATAGGTCAGGGGTCCTCAAACTTTTTGAAGCATTAGATTGGAGGAAATACATAAACTGAAATCAAGTATGACAATTTCAGAGTAATAATGTCAATCAGTTGGAATGTACCAGTGAAAATAAACAATGGAAAATGTAAATTAAAATAGAAATAGAAATGTCAAAATTAGAAATGTCAGGAGTCCTCAAACTTTTTAAACAGGGGGCCAGTTCATTGCCCCTCAGACCACTGGAGGGCCAGACTGTGGGCCCCAGGACAAAACGGCTGCAAAGCAGGACAGGCAGCCGCAGCAAAAACACCTGGTGGGGCAGATAAATGTCCTAGGTGGGCTGCATGTGGCACACGGGCCATAGTTTGAGAACGCCTGCAATACGGATTAATAAATAATTAGTGGAGAAAAAATTACAATTAATAAAAAATTATTCAAAGTTTTCAAATCATTGTAACTGGAGAGATCTTACACACTAACAGAGATGTACCATAATTACATGACAAATAATAAAGATTTAAAACAGTAAATGACAATGGAGTGAAAAAATTTTTCACCTCATTATAAGAAATTATAATGATGATTATAATTTCTTGAAATCTACACATAAGGTAGAGGAAAAACATCACATATCTATAACTTCTAACTTTCAAAACAGCCTTATATGATGCATTAATCATGAGATTAATGTTATGACCTCCAGTTTATAATAAAATCAGTTTGCTTATGTATTAATTACAGTAGCTATTGAGTCAGAAACAGTTTTGAATCCTTTAGCCTAAGCCTCATTTACCTCTTCTGTAAATGAGGACAGAGTGCCAATCTCATAATTGTTTTCATCTTTAAATAAAACAATACTTGTAAAGCTCTGAAAAAGTGCCTGGCACTTAATTTCAATAAGTCTATTTTTCCTCTAACATAATCTAACTTATTGTTCATTTATAGCAGAGAGTTAAATTAAAAGAATTCTTCTGGTATATTGGATGCTGGAGCAGGGGGCAGAGGTAGAAAAGTAGAAAGGTGAACCTCTGTAGTGATCATTGTAGATGAAAGGAATTGATACTGAATTTGAGATGGTCAGTCTCATAAAGAGAAAAAGACTAGGCTAATATAACTCAGGGAGCGGACAAATCATGTAGTAGCTTCCCTCCCTTCAGCAGAAACATGATAAATCTTTGGAAATAAATCAAGCTAACAAATCAAACTAAATTATTAAGGAAACAAATCAAACTAAATTATTAAAGAACACTGGACACAATTGGAGCATATACTCATCCAAATGCTACATCCCACTATTCTTCCAAAGCAATACTTGGGGCCTTTATTCTATCCAAGCTATAGGGGTATTTTCTTTAAAATTAGAACCATAATATGTAGAATTTCTTTTTATTATTTTTTAATTTCTTTAGAGACAGAGTCTTACTTTCTAGCTCTTGGTAGAGTGCTGGGGCATTGCAGCTCACAGCATGATTCTTTTGCCTAAGCCTGCTGAGCAGGTGGAACTATAGGTGCCCACCACAATACCCAGCATTATTTTGTGGCAGTTTGGCCAGGGCAGGGTTTGAACCCGCCACCCTCAGTATACGGGGCCGGCACCCACCTAATGAACCACAGGCGCTGCCCATATTTACAGTTTCACTCAAAGGGGCATCAAAGCAACACAAAATATGGCACTTCCTGAGATAAGGCACTGCCTAGGATCCAACAAGTCTAATCATCGTCTGTATTCCACCAAGGCCCAGAGCCTACCACAGAATACACCCTGGAACAGCAAAGTTTTAATCATGTCCCAGTTTGATTTACACACACCCAAGTATGCCAGAGGTGCCAGGTGTTATGGACTGCATCTATGGCACAGGGTCAGTTACAACACAGACTCCACCATAAGGAACACAAGATAGATTAATTTATGACATTCAACTAGCCTGCTGCCAACCTAAACATAAATTGTCCATCCGGAAAACTACCTACAGCATTAAGACAAGCTAGAGTGTTCCCAAGTGAGGGCAAGTATCTGACCTCAGTATTTTTAAAAAGGATAGAGAAATTGGGACTGCCATTTGGCGAGTGGTATGTAGAGACTGTCCATTTGTATAATGCACTATCAAGAAGGAGAGAAAGAAGGTCCAGATTCAAGGAAGGCTATGCAAACATCTGTGAGCATCCATGTTTTCTGTTCAGGAAAGAAAACATCACATAACACAGTGAGTAACCAGACTTTGCAATTCTCGGAAGGAACACTATTTCCCTAAAATTACATAATAGTCTTCCACTGAGTCTTATTTCTTAATTGTATTCCTCTGCTCAGATCCAGACACTTGCTACCCAGTCCTCTCCATTTACTGTGTTCCCTCCCATATAGCATCTTCTGAATTTTTCAAATCTACTTTGTAAGAAAGTATCTAACCTTCAACCACTTGACTGGCTGAGTCATTATCTCTACTTCATTCTCAGACCAGTGATATTTTACACGAACACACTTTTTTTTTGTTATATTTTACATTCATATTAGCAAGTAAAATTATCAACCAATATATGTTAATTTACTGCCATATGCAGGTTCTTCCTTAGGTTCTAAAGGGACTAATGACATGGGAAGTGCATTATTGCTGTACTAAGAAATTTTCTGCATGTTTTCTATGTAATTAAAGCATATATTTCGAAGTGAGAATCTTTTTAACTATGCCTCATATTACCTCTCTAGGTCTTCTTTGCTGTATTATGGAATTAAAGAATGGATTTTCTATTTCTTCCAGAAATAGGCAACATACTATGAAAGAAATTAGGATTTCTCACTGGAAGCAAGAAAACTCCTGCAAGAAATGCCTCAGTAATGAACACTCATCAATATGTTCCATACCAACACTACACAGTTCCACCCTTCCTCCTTCCTTCTAGTGGGGATCCCAGGTCTGGAAGATGTGCACATCTGGATTG
>NW_003852396.1:34415921-34427234 GCF_000181295.1 Otolemur garnettii
TTGTTGTTGTTGTTAAATTAGAAATGAGTATGAATTTTACTTCAAGCCACAGTCAGTGGCAAATTAAAGTTTCACTCTTTATGCAAGAAATATAGAGAATATGTGCATGTGGAGAAAGAAAAGCAATGAGGTACAAGGTTCAAAATCAGAAAAATAAATAAAGAGGGAGTAAGTTTCCCAAGACTGAAGGAAGAAAGGAGACAAGGAAGGAGAGAGGCACAATACCCTGTGTACTGTATACGGTGCTGCACCAGATCTGCTTTTCAGAACCTATGCTCATATCATTAGCTATTGAGGATACCAGCTGCTGAGACGTCACATCTGCACCTCTCCCTGGAATTGCCCTGAGTACCAAAGAACTGCTTCACACAGAGTCTAGTCTCATCACAAAGTGTGGCCCATGGTAAATAGTGGATAGCATAGGAATCCAGAGAACTGGCTGACTTATTTCATTGTCTGTCAATTAGAGGGGCTATACTAGTTCCAGAGTTTCCTGTAGTATCAGTCAAAACCTCTGATATAATCACATAGTGGGACAGCTTCTCCTCTGACCCAATTCTATCTTATTAACTTTTTTAGAAATATATGTTCCCAAAAAGCTTCTCAAAGATTCTTCTGCCCACCATTCTGTATCTCAGGTGTATTTTTAGGAACTCAATCTAAAACACTGTATATACAATAGGAAAGACTATTATTTCCACTTGATTATCAATAGTGGAAAAATTAATGAATGCTGATGCTAGCATAAAAAATCATGTTATTATGGAGATAAATATGACACCACTTTGGCCACAAAGAAATTAAAACCTAGTGTATGATTTCTACCAGTAGTTCTTAAATTGAAGTGAGCACCAGAATCACCTTGAGGTTTATTAACATATTATCGGGCCCCTCCTCCAGAATTTCTGATTAAGAGTTTATAAATGCAAGAAGCTCTATTTATAACAAGTCATCAAGTGTTGTTAATGCTGCTGGTCCAGAAGCATGTTCTGAACTCCATTAATAACCACTGATGATTAACACAGCAGAGAGATAGCACAGAACTTGGAAAATAACAAAAAGAGCACGTTTCTAAAGTGACAAAATGAGGATGGGCTTTGTGAAGGATTCTATATCATTTATCTAAGCAAGGTATAATTTTGTTAATGGAAGCTGGAAGGGAATGTGTCTTCATGAAAGGAAATAAAAAGAAATCTATAGAGAAGAAGAATGCAGAAAATTTGAAGCTAAGGTTGACCATGGAATGGAGATGATAATACTGTAAATACAGTCAAAATAATGTTTATATTCTACACCTAGTAAATTTCACATTTATCCTTGTAAGATGCGCTGTAGGTGTGTCTTACCACAATAACTAAGAAAATGCCATGAAGGCCATGTTAAACAGTTTGATAAAAACATTTCAAATTGTATATAAAACAAGACCATTGCACCCCATGACTGAATTAGTGTACACAGCTATGATTAAAAATTTAAAAAAAGGATAAAAAAATAAAAATAAAGTTTAATAACTTCCAATGCCATTTCATAAAATTGATGTTTTTATGAGGGTGTGAAACACTATTAAAGTTTTATTCTCATGGACCAGGCCTTGACAAACTTTTTTATAAAGGTAGAAAGAATCAATATTTTTAGCTTTGGCAGTCATATGGTTTCAATTACATACTGCTCAACTCAGCCATTGTAGAGTCAAAGCAGCCATAGACAATATAGCAATGAATGGGAATGATTGTGTTCCCATAAAGCAGTGGTTCTCAACCTTCCTAATGCTGCAGCCATTTAATACAGTTCCTGTAGGTCACCACCCACAGGTTGAGAACCACCGCAAGAAAACGTTATTTACAAGACCAAGTGGTAGGCCAGATTTGTCCCATGGGCCATAGTTTGTGTCCCCCAAAATGGATGTTTTCCTTGAATGTTATAATGAATCTGATAAGAAAAAACCTATGTCATTGTATGTTTAATAAAGAGAAAATGGTATCTTTGAGTCTAGAAATATTTTTCATCATTTTTCAATTGCTGAGCTTAATTATGGCAAAATTACTGAAGTCACTGTGAGCTAAATAGTTAATTGTGATCATGTTAGTGACTAAATTAAACTTTACATACCAAAACTACTTTAAAGCTTTAAATGAACAATACAATTCTCCAAGATAATATTTCAGAACATATAATTCTTGTAAAAAATACAGCCTTTAATTAAAAATAACAGATATTGGATTGGAAGTTGCATGTCACAAAAGAGGATTTGATGAATACAGAAAATAGTGAAAATATAAAATTAAACATAAACATTACTCATTTAGCTGAGTTTTCTCCATTGCATATTTAATTCTTCCACATTTAGGCACTCCATATTCTTCCTTTTTTCACTGACATGAAATAATTTAGCTCTGTACTTCAATTTTTCTGCCAACAAAATTCTCTTGATGGGGAACAATCACTAATACAATCAGTACTATTGTGATTTATGACCTCTGTGTATTTTTAATCTTTATAAACAACCATTAAGAAATTAAATATTTTAAGCTAATAACAACTATATTCCACCACTGGGTGACTATTATCTCATTGGCATGTATGATTGATCCATCTGGAAGCATTAGATAGGAGGAAATACATAAACTGAAATCAAGTAGGACAATTTGATAATAATTCAGATTAATAATGTCAATCAGTAGGAATGCACCAGTGAAAAAAAACAATGGAAAATATAAATTGAAATAGAAATAGAAATTTCAAAAACAGAACCAATAGGGCATAATAAATAATTAGTGAAGAAAAAATCACAATGAATGAAAAATCATTCAAAGTTTTCAAATCATTATAACTGGAGAAATCTTACACACTGACAGAGATGCACCATAATTGCATGAAAAATAATAAAAATTTAAAGACAGTAAGTGACAATGGGATGAAAATAGATGGTCTGAAAAAATTTTTTACCTCATTATAAGAAATTATAATAATGATGATGATTACAATTTCTTGAATTCTATACACAAGGTAGAGGAAAAACATCACAGATCTATAACTTCTAACTTTCAGAACAGCCTTATGTGATGCTCTAATCATGAGATGAATGTTATGACCTCCAGTTTATACATAAAATCAGTTTACTTATGTATTAATTACAGTAGCTATTGAGTCAGAAACAGTTTTGAATCCTTTAGCCTAAGTCACATTTACCTCTTCTGTAAATGAGGACAGAGTGCCAATCTCAGAGTTGTTTTCATCTTTAAATAAAACAATACTTCTAAAGCTTTGTAAAAGTGCCTGGCACTTAATTTCAATAAGTCTATTTTTCTTCGAACATAACCTAAGTTTTTAATCATTTATAGTAGAGACTTAAATTAAAAGAATTCTTCTGGTATATTGGATGCTGGAGCAGGGGGCAGAGGTAGAAAAGTAGAAAGGTGAACTTCTGTAGTGATCACTGTAGATGAAAGGAATTGATACTGAATTTGAGATGGTCAGTCCCAATAAGGAGAAATAGACTGGACTAATGCAACTCAAGGAGTGGGCAAATCATGTAGTAGCTTCCCTCCCTTCAGCAGAATCATGACAAATCTTTGGAAGCAAATCAAACACTATATTATTAAAAAACCTTGGCCGAAATTGGAGCATATACTCATCCAAACACTACATCCCATAATACTTCCAAAGCAGTTCTTGGGGCCTTTCCTCTATCCAAGCTATAGGGGTCTTTTTCTTTAAAATTAGAACCAGAATACCATCATATTTAGAATTTTTTTTTTTAGTTTTTTTGATACAGAGTCACACCTTCTTGCTCTTGGTAGAGTGCTGTGACATTGAAGCTCACAGCTACCTCCAGATCTTGGGCTTAGACTATTCTCTTGCCTCAGACTCCCTACTACCTGGGACTAAAGGCACCCACCACAACACCCAGCTATTTTTTGTGGCAGTTTGGCCGGGGCTGGGTTTGAACCCTCCACCCTCAGTATACAGGGCCAGCACTCTACTCACTGAGCCACAGGCACCACACATATTTAGAGTTTCACTCAAAGGAGCATCAGAGCAACACAACATATGGCACTTCCCTAGATAAGGCACTGCCTAGGATCCAGCAAGTCTAATCATTGTCTGTATACCACTGATGCCTAGAGCCTACCACAGAATACACCCCACAACAGCAAAGTTTTAATCACGTCCCAGCTTCATTTGCACACATCCAAGTATCCCAAAGGTGCCAGATGTCATGGACTGCATCTATGGCACAGGGTCAGTTACAACACAAACTCCACAGCAAGGCACAGAAGATAGATTAATTTGCAACATTCAACTAGTCTGCTGCCAACCTAAACATAAATTGTCCATCTGCAAAAGTAGCTACAGCATTCGTACAAACTAGAGTGTTCCCAACTGAGGGCAAGTGTCTGACCTCAGTATTTTTTAAAAGGATAGAGAAATTGGCACCGCCATTTCACGGGTGGTATGGAGGGCTGTCCATTTGTATAATGCAGCATGAAGAAGGCAGAAAAGAAGTTCCAGAATCACAGAAGGCTATGCTAATATCTAGGAGAACCATGTTTTCTGTTCAGAAAAGAAAACATAATATAACACAGTGAGCAACCAGACTTTGAAGTGCTAGAAGGGGCATTATTTCCCTGGAATTACATAATGGTCTTCCAATGAGTCTTATTTCTTAATCGTATTCCTCAGCTCAGATCCAGACACTTGCTACCCAGTCCTCCCATTTTATTATATTCCCTCCCACACAGCATCTTCTCAAATTTTCAGATCTACTTCATAATAAAGCATCTAATCTTCAAACACTTCACTGGCTGAGTCATTATCTCTACTTCATTCTCAGACCTGTGATATATCACACATGAACACACACAGCTTTATGTTGGTTATTGTTTACATTTGTATTAGCAACTCAAATTATCAATAAATATATATTAATTTACTGCCATATACAGGTTCTTCCTTAGATTCTGAGGGAACAAATGACATGGGAAGTGCATTATTGCTGTGTTGAGAAATTTTCTGCATGGTTTTCTATGTAATTAAAGCATATATTTCGAAGTGAGAATATCTTTTTAACTATGCCTCATATTACCTCTCTAGGTTTTCTCTGCAATATTATGGAATTAAAGAATGGATTTTCTATTTCTTCCAGAAATAGGCAATATACTATGAAAGACATTAGGGTTTCTCACTGGAAGCATGGAAACTCCTACAAGAAATGCCTCAGTAATGAACGCTCATCAATATGTTCCATACCAACACTACACAGTTCCACCCTTCCTCCTTCCTTCTAGTGGGGATCCCAGGTCTGGAAGATGTGCACATCTGGATTGACTTCCCCTTCTTTTTGGTGTATCTAATAGCCCTTCTAGGGAACATCACCATCCTGTTTGTGATCCAGACTGAACACAGCCTCCACCAACCCATGTTCTATTTCTTGGCCATGTTGGCCTGCACCGATCTGGGCTTGCCCACAGCCACCATACCCAAAATGCTAGACATTTTCTGGTTTCATCTTGGAGAGATTGTGTTTGGTGCTTGCATCACACAGATGTACACCATTCATATATGCACTGGCCTGGAGTCTGTGGTGCTGACAGTCATGGCCATAGATCGCTATATTGCCATCTGCAAACCTCTGAGATATAGCATGATCCTGACCAACAAGGTAATAGCCATTCTGGGTGTAGTCATCATAGTCAGGACTTTGGTGTTTGTGATTCCATTTATATTTCTCATCCTGAGATTGCCTTTCTGTGGTGTCCGGATCATCTCACACCTACTGTGAACACATGGGCTTGGCCAAGTTAGCTTGTGCCAGTAATTAGAGTCAATGTTATATATGACTTGATTGCTTTCTCAGTAGGATACATTCACCTTTTTGTGATTTTCTTATGTCCAAATCCTTCAAGCTGTTTTCCATCTCCCATCCTAGGAAGCCCGGCTCAAGGCGCTCAGCACATGTGGCTCCCATGTCTGTGTCATACTGGCCTTCTATCTTCCAGCCCTCTTTTCCTTCATGACACACCACTTTGGTCACAACATCCCTCATTACATCCACATACTTCTGGCCGATCTCTATGTGGGTATTCCCCCTGCCCTTAATCCTGTTATTTATGGGATCAGGACAAAACAGATAAGAGAGCATGTACTTAGGATGCTTAACCAGAAAAGCTACTGACATTTAGCCCCCATTGTGAATATTTCACAATAGTTCAATACGACAATAATGAGATCAAAACAGAAGTAAACACTGGAAACATTTTTATTCAATTCCTCTGGCATTCCCACACAGGCAAGTCACCTTATATTTCCTACCATTTCTTATAATTTCAATACATGTTGGTACGCATAGATCAAAAAATTTAAAACAATCACTCTACTCTGACTTATGAAAAGCACAAAAAAAAAATACTGACATTTAACCCCGCTAATACTTCAACATTCCTAAAGACAAAAAAGGGTTTTGCAAGAAGTTGTTGCCCTCATGTGATTACCTTGAATATCCCTTTGGCATGTATATTCCCTTCATTACATGTTAGAAATCGAAGTTCACAACTGAAAACAGAATGTATGATTTACTGAAAACCAGGCAGTACACCATGGCAAAGAAATAAATTTGGAGTTGTATGAGCTGTATTAATTTCAGGCTATGACCTTACCAGGAAGTTTGATCTGAGCTCCTGAAAAGGCCAATTTCAAACACTAAGATTAAATAAACAATAAAAAATCTTCCAACCAAAAAATATCCTGGTCCAGATGGCTTCAAACCAAAATTATAGCAAACCTTTAAAGAAGACCTTATTCCCATACTCAAGAAATTATTCCAAAAAAAATGAGGAGGAAGGAATCTTCCCCACCATGTTCTATGAAGCAAACATCATTCTGATACCCAAACCAGGAAAAGACCCAAATAAAAAGGAGAACTTCAGACCAATTTCACTATTGAATATAGATGCAAAAATTCTCAGCAAAATCTGAGCCAATAGATTACAGCTTACCATCAAAAAAAATCATACATCACAATGAAGTAGGTTTCATCCCAGGGATGCAAGATTGGTTTAATATACACAAGTCTATAAATGTTATTCACCGTATCAACAGAAGTAAAACTAAAGACTATATGATCTTCTCAATAGATGCAGAAAAAGCATTCCATAAAATCCAGCATCCTTTTCTAATTAGAACACTGAAGAGTATAGGCATATGTGGCACATTTCTGAAACTGATTGAAGCTATCTATGACAAACCCACAGCTAATATTTTACTGAATGGAGTAAAACAGAAAGCTTTTCCTCTCTGAACTGGAACCAGACAAGGTTGTCCTCTGTCACCATTACTATTCAACATCCTGCTGGAAGTTCTAGCCAATACAATTAGGCAAGACAAGGAAATAAAGAGCATCCATATGGGAGCAGAGGAGGTCAAACTCTCCCTTTTCGCTGACAATATGATCTTATACTTAGAGAACCCCAAAGACTCAACCACAAGACTCCTGGAAGTTATCCAAAAATTCAGTAATGTCTCAGGATATAAAATCAATGTCCACAAGTCAGTTGCCTTTGTATACATCAATAGCAGCCAAGATGAGAGGTTAATTAAGGACACAATTCCCTTCACCATAGCTTCAAAGAAAATGAAATACCTAGGAATATACCTAACAAAAGAGGCGAAGGACCTCTATAAAGAAAATTACAAAACTCTAAGAAAGGAAATAGCAGAGGATACTAAAAAATGGAAGAACGTACCATGCTTATGGCTGGGAAGAATCAACATTGTTAAAATGTCCATACTTCCCAAAGCAATGAATTCTTACTGAAAAAATTCAGTAATGTCTCAGGATATAAAGTCAATGTCCACAATTCAGTTGCCTTTGTACACATCAATAACAGCCAAGATGAGAGGCTAATTAAGGACACAACTCCCTTTATCATAGCTTCAAAGAAAATGAAATACCTAGGAATATACCTAACAAAGGAAGTGAAGGACCTCTATAAAGAAAAATTACAAAACCCTAAGAAAGGAAATAGCAGAGGATATTAACAAATGGAAGAACATACCATGCTAATGGCTGGGAATAATCAACATTGTTAACATGTCCATACTTCCCAAAGAAATCTACCTACTCAATGCCATCCCTATTAAAATGATTCTGCGTTTTGTATGGAACCAAAAAAAAAAAAAAAAAAACCACATAGCCAAGGCAATTCTTAGTAATAAAAACAAAACTGGCAGCATCACCATACCAGACTTTAGGCTGTGCTACAAAGCCATAGTGGTCAAGGCAGCATGGTACTGGCACAAAAATAGATACATAGATATTTGGAATTGAATAGAAAACCAGGAAATGAACCTAACATCTTACAACCACCTACTCTTTGATAAACTAAACAAGAACATACCTTGGGGGAAAGAATCACTGTTCAATAAATGGTGCTGGGAGAACTGGATATTCACATGTAAAAGACTGAAACTGGACCCACAACTTTCCCCCTCACAAAAATTGATTCAAGATGGATAAAGGACTTAAATTTGAGGCATGAAACAATAAAAATCCTCAAAGAAAGTATTTCTTTGAAAATAGAAAACACTGGAAACTTATTGGCCTGGGGGAAGACTACCGTGGTAATTACAACAACAATAAAAATAAACAAATGAGACTTAATTAAACTGAAAATCTCTGTACAGCTAAGGAGACAACCACCAAAGCAAATAGACAACCTACACAATGCAAAGGATATTTGCATATTTTGAATCAGACAAAAGCTTGATAACTAGGATCTATAGAGAGCTCAAATTAATACACATGAAAAAAACCAACAATCTCATATATCAATAGGCAAGAGACATGAATAGAACCTTCTCTAAAGAAGACAGACGAATGGCTAACAAACATATGAAAAAATGCTCATCATCCCTAATTACTAGAGAAATGCAAATCAAAACCACCCTGAGATACCATCTGACCCCAGTGAGAATGGCCCACATCACAAAATCTCAAAATTGCAGATGCTAGAGTGAATGTGGAGAGAAGGGAAAAATTTTACACTGCTGGTGGGACTGCAAACTAATACAACCTTTTTGGAAGGAAGTATGGAAAACCATCAAAGAACTCAAGCTAGACCTCCCATTTGATCCTGCAGTCCCATTACTGGGCATCTACCCAGAAGGAAAAAAATCCTTTTACCATAAGGACACTTGCACTAGAGTGTTTATTGCAGCTCAATTTATAATCGCCAAAATGTGGAAACAGCCTAAATGCCCACCAACCCAAGAATGGGTTAACAAGCTATGGTATATGTATACCATGGAATACTATTCAGCCATTAAAAAAAAATGGTGACTTTACAGTTTTAACATGGATGGAAGTGGAACACATTATTCTTAGTAAAACATCACAAGAATGGAAAAGCATGAATCCAATGTACTCAATTTTGGTATAAGGACAATTAATGACAAGGGTAGGAGATGATCAGAGAGAGGAAGAAGGAGGCTGGAGTGGGCAAGGGATTAGCTGAGAGAGGGAAGGAGGAAAGGAGGTGGGGTCTCAGTGTGTGCCACACCTTTTGGGGGCAAGACATGATTGTAAGAGGGACTTTACCTAACAAATGCAATCAGTGAAACCTGGTTTCTTTCACCCTCAATGAATCCTCAGATACCTCAATAGAGTTAAATTTACAGTTAAAAAGCATCATGAAAGCTATCCTCACTGCACTCTTCAGAGTAATTTTAATAAAGTATACATTGTACTATGTTGTCAGAAAATGACTACTGAAAAACTAGTTTTCTAAAAAGTAGTATACTCAATTATTCTTGTTTCTTTGTTTGATAGCCCTTTTTGCACACTGGAATGTTCTACGAAACCATAGCATGCAGTGAATACAAAGAGGAAATTATTTTTTTACTGACTTGTGTACACTGATGTCTAGATGACATAGTATTGACATTTTTATATTCATAGTATTGTCTTTTGTAAATTGTTTCACAATCTCAATAAATTTTTATTAATTTACATTAATCTTATAAAAATATTTGAACATATAGATCTTTACTCCACTAGTTAGCAGTTATTGAAGATCTGATATTTATAGGTCTCTGGGTGCTATGCCTACGTTATTTCATTGGTTCTACGAGTGATGCTTAAAGAATGACATTTTGATCCCCATTTTGCATCCAAGGCAATTGAAAAACAAAAAGAACAGGTATCTTGCCCAATATTACAACAAGTTAACAAGTGACACAGGAAATATTTTAACTACTCCTGTTTAGTTCCAATCACAAATTTGTCCTTTTTCTTCTTAATATACTTGTCTGTGAGATGGGCTGTCTCCTTAATCTATTGCATGCTAGTTATGGTTACTTGTCTTTCCTCCTTTAGGATTAGTATGAAATTGCTAACCCTGCTTCCTCTCTTATTCTCTTACCTGAAACTTTTCTGCCCCAGCAGTAGGCTGCTTACAGACAGATGCCAGTGAAACTAATGTTCTGTTTTAGCCCATGCCTTTGTTCTTATTGTCCATAGATCTGAAATTTCCATTTCAATCAATCACTAGGCTTCTATCTCCTCCTCATCTTTTAATACTCAGCTAAGGTTTAGCAACCTCCAGAAGGTCTTTTCTGGTTTAACACTAATACCAGCCCCAGGCTGAGTTGGAGACACCATATTAGTATTGCTATAGTTACCAAGAATAACTTATCATTGAACATATCGCTATCTTTGCTTCTTAACACTAATTCTTGTTCATTTTTATGCCACTATCACCCATCACTGTATCACTTGATGCCTAGTATATACCCAATTTTTAATGAAATAAATTAACAAATAAGAAAAGTAAGAAAATATGGCTCATTTCATTGTTTGAAAAGTAGGACAGACAAAAATTATTAGGTCTGTTCTTACTAGTTTATTTAGTCACAGATTGTGGAAGTTTATACTCTCTTGCACGTATCCAATGAGTACTTGTTCCAGAGGCACTACTTGAGATGAGATATAATATTCCTATGGAGTCCTTCTCTGAAAATCACATCTATATGCTCTTTAACCCTATATCCTCTGGTTATTGCTTTTTGATGGGAGACAATTTGCTTAGTCTCTCTGAGCATTTTAATTCTAATCTGTAAAATGAGTCAAATAATACAATTTACCTAGTATGGATTTAGTAAGGATTAATAAATAAAAAAGAAATGTACTAGTTTACATTCCCACCAGCAGTGTAGGAGTGTTCCCTTTTCTCCACATCCACGCCAGCATCTCTGGTTTTGGGATTTAAGGATATGGGCTAATCTTACTGGAGTTAGGTGATATCTCAAAGTAGTTTT
>NW_003852396.1:34428802-34442521 GCF_000181295.1 Otolemur garnettii
GGGGAGAGGGGGGAGGGAGAGGGATTCGAGGGTCCACTTCTGTGGTTCATCTTGCAAGGGTACAAGTGAATCTTTATATGAGTGGAATATGAATGTTTTGACATAATAACTAAGAAAGTTACATGAAGGCTATGTTAACCAGTTTGATGGAAGTGTCTTGGATTAAGTATGAAAACACCGCACTGTACCCCCAAAGTGCATCAATGTACACAGTTACCATTCAATAAAAAAAAAAAAGAAAAAAAAGAAAGAAATAAAAAAGAGCATGCAAAGTACATGAATATATTCAAAAAATATTAGTAGAATGATCCATTCATGATGCTACACTTCTTTGTCCTTCTTGGATAAATTATATAACAATCTGATGGTGTTTTCCTGATGTTATGCAGCAAAGGAGAAGTTCCAGTGAAAGGATCTTAAAGGAGCAACTTGTGACTTATGTGAGGTATTCCAGAAAAAGTCCTTTTGCTACCTATTCACTAACTGGTCCCAAATTGGGTCAGAATATTCCAGTCTCTAGATGGCAGGAAATGCTTCTGTACATCCATAGGTTGACAACCCTCATGGAGCTACTTGTCCCCTAAACCTATATCCTAAGTTAGTCAAGATGACATGTCTGTCAATTACTGTGTTTACTCCTCTCAATAACTTACACGTTAGCCATACCCCTGCAACAACAACTATTTCTCAATCCTCAACTTTCTATTACTCTTTATGTATTTGTTCAAGTCTTTAGTGGAGATGACATTTGATATGTGAATAAGAGCATTGAATATTGTAGCTTCTAATTAACGTTCTTGAAGCCTGGGAAAAGAAAGGTATTACACCTTAGGATATAGACGTACATATTTAGGGTAATGCTAGCAAAGCTTGAATGGGAACCCAAGAAAATTTGCATCTGAATCTAAAGCAATTCATGAGCTGCGTGAAGGCCAGTCATCCTCCATTCTTGGAGAGAAGACATCAGATTATCATCATGTTTTTACTAATACTATTCAACCAATAACAGGTCCTATCCCAAAAATCTCACTGGCCTTGTGTGGAAGACAAGACTTTGATGTTGAACTAACAACTATAGAAGCAGAAGCAATAAATAAGAAATAAATCACTCAACAGCCTCCACTGTTACCTCATATTCCAATATTAGGGCCTCAGATTTCAAAATCAGCTCAAGTGTCCCTTGACGCATGAATGGATTAACAAATTGTGGTATATATGTATCATGGAATATTATGCAGCCTTAAAAAAGATGGAGACATCATGTCATTTATGTTTACGTGGATGGAACTGGGACATATCCTTCTTAGTAAAGTATCTCAAGAATTGAAGATAAAATATCCAGTATACTCAAGATACTTGAGAAGTATACTGCATATTATGAAACCAATATATAATCACCCACACTTTCATATGAAAGATAAAACATGACTATAGTCCAGGATGCCAGGGAAGAGGACAGGAGAAGAGGGGAGGAAGGAGTTTGGGGGAAGGGAGGGTAATCAGTAGGATCTCACCTATGGTGCATATTGCAAGGGTACATGTCAAATCTATTAAGAGCAGAGTATAAATGTCTTCACACAGTAATTAAGTAAGTGAGGTGAAGGCTATGTTAACCAGTTTGATGTATTATGATTTGTATATAAAATCAACACCTTGTACCCCATAAATGCATTAAGATACACAGTTAGATTTAATAAAAAAAATTAAAAGGAAAAAGAAAGATTTCAATATTAGAGATTTCTGTGAAGTATGGCAAAGCCAATATGGAAGTTTTTATGCTGAAAATAAACTCCACAGGACTATTTTTTTATAACTAAGTACCAATAATAAATAATTAGGTCACAGAAAATTTGTAACTGATTTTTTGTTAGAAAGAGTATGAAATAAAGAAAATTATAATCATAAAAATATTCTAAGAAACTAAGCATTTATTTGTTGTCATGAAATTGATCTTAGTAAAGGCATATTGCTATGAAACGTGCTCCATCTTCCAACCACCCCGATATGAATCAATCTTACAAGAGTGGGGCTTGAACAACTAAACTAGTACTAAATTAAATTTATCTTCATTAATAAACCAAATTGAAATATCTAGAAAAATTTTGGAATGTCTTACTTCAAAAGTTATCCATACAGCTTATATAAAATCTGCTATGAAGAAGTGAGGAAGTAATTTTCAGTAGACAGTCACAAAGAATGAATGAGACTTGCAGTCAGAGGCCAAGATACAGTTACATTTATGAAGCCACTGGAAACAAAATTATTTTGGAAAATGAACACAAAATCAATAATCATAAGTGTAGGTGAACCAAATACTAGCCATGGAGTTGAGATCAAGATGATTTTGACATACGTATTCATGTAACAGGCTCCAAAATGAGTAGCAGGAAGCATTTGGTGATTTATTATTGATTAAACATCTTTTCCCCCCTATCTGTGGAGACCAATTTTTATAGTAATATAACACTATAAGAACCCCCAAGTGCTTTTCTAACATTATCATAATTATTCCTCATGACAAATACTTAAATTAGAAAAATGAGATTCAGATAACTTGTGCAACTTGTCAAGTGTCCAACCTGAAAGTTGAATTCTGTTCTGTCTAACCTCCTAGACGTCCAGCCTTGGCTACAGGGTGGGGAAAGGTCAGAAAAAAATTCATGACCACAATGTTAGTCATATCATTCACCTGCCAGGAACTAAAGAAGTAAATTAGAAAGAAGTTAGGTATAAGCAATTGTCTTGGATTTTTGTATTAAAAGTGTCACAGAAATATATATTCTTCACAACATTGTACTTAAATAGAATTATTCATTGGTCAAAAACACTAAAAAATTAAGGAGTTTCTCTGAGCATGTTATAATAATGGCAAGCTATCAGTGCCGGAGAGCATATGATTGGTTTTATGTAGTTTACATATACTTTTTACCAATATATTTCTGAAAAATCAGAAGTTGGTACCCTTGAGCATTTTGTCATACACCTTCTTGTCCTAAGATTTTGCTTTTATATAACTAGTCTTACTAAATATGTCTTAAGTATGACATTCTACCCATTCAATGGGTGCAAAGTGATCAACTCTTACGCTCTCATTATGCCTTTAGATAAATAGTAATGTCACTTAGGGATCCCAAGGCATGAAGAGCTGAGAGAAAACCACCCTCCTTTGGGAATAAGATGATGATTCCTGATTCTTATGCCCCTATGGGGATACCAAGGCTGTCTTTCCTTGGAGAAGCAGCTGAGGCTGAACGTAAACATGAACTCTCCTTCCTGAGTACCCAGATATAAAATATTTAGACACAGACACTGGGAATATCCCTTCCTTTTAAAGATCTCCATCTCCACCTAGTGAGTTTTTCCTCTTTGAGAAATGAAAGTCCAAAGTCATGGCTCTGATATTAGACACCTGGCTAGAGCAGGAATTGCACTGAGACTAGATCTGGGCTTGTAACTGGAAATTCTCAGTTCAGTCTCATTTATTCTTGTTTTCATTTTCTCTTTTTGCCTCTTCTCCACATCATTTACTTTCTGGATACATACAAGTATGCCTCTTGGATTGAAGTATGAAGATTGGGGTTTAAAGGGAAATGGAAAGAAAGCATTTGAGCAAGAAAATGGCATAGGACCCAGTGCCAAGCCTAACCCCAGACTTTTGTACTCTCCAGGAAGGGGTTTGGAGGAGGCAGTTTGGGCATCTAAAGTAGTGTAACATGGAAGTATCTTGAGCAGCGCAAAAGAGGATGCAAATTCAGAAGGGAAAAAAGGTGCCCCCAATCACCCTCTCTTAATCATCATTGACAAGAAATCTTCATTAGTTTGCCTTCTACTTTCTTTTTTTTTTTTTAAAGTACCCACTCCTTTCTGTGTTCACTCCTCTTTGCTTTCTCTATCTTCTCTATTCTCAGTTCAGTCTCATTTATTCTTGTTTTCGTTTTCTCTTTTTGCCTCTTCTCCACATCATTTACTTTCTGGATACATACAAGTATGCCTCTGTTCTTGCCATTCATTCTACTCTTTCTCAGTCTATTCTCACATAGTTTGCCTAGATTTACCTTCACTGTCCACAGCTTCCAGAAGACCAATAAGACCACAGAGGAAGCAAACTTGTAGCACTGCTTTCTATTCAATGACTTTCTCTCTTCCCTCCATTGTTATTTATCACTCCTTACCTCTCTCTCATTTCCAGACCCTACTTTGTTGATGATATTATTGATATCAAACACAATAACTTTTCAAGATTAATGAAAATCCTATACACTCTAATTTGATACCACAAAAAGATTATAGAGAAGTTTCTGCACAGGTATGGCTCCTCTGGACACCAAGAGCAACAATCTCAAATCACTGGGAAGGATCCCTGTGCCACAGCCCCGTAGAGATCTCTAGTGTTGCCCCCAGAATTCTGTCTGCAGACTCCTCAAAACTGTAAAATGGGCAGAAAAATCTTATTAGCCTGGGCAAAGAAAGCTACCAGTGTGGAAAACAAAGAATAATATAGGGGCTTAGAAGGGAAAACATGGGTGCTTTGAGAGCAAAGTTACTCTTCAAAAAAGAGTCCAGTAAGTCTGTAGTTCAGGTATAACTTTTAACCTGGAATTCTCATTCCAGTGGCTGGAGCACACTCTTTGTGATCAGTTGTATGATCATTAAAATAGACCCTTTGTCTCTGGTATCTGAAGTTAGACTATGATGTGACATCTAGGTGTGCATTTAGAAGAATATGGATATATTTAGATATACTTTTTAAAATGTATCCCACATGATATGTATTGGAATTCTGAAATTTGATTACTGATGTATCTAATCTCTTCTGAAAAGGTCAAAGGCCTTGCCTCATTCTCTCTCTTCTTCCACGTGGAGCTCTTTATTAGATCTGTGTTAGACATTCTGACTCTATCCCCTATTTCTCTTACATGTTTCAGTATTTTTCATCTGATTTTATCCTCCATCTTCATTCTAGGCTGATTGTTCTGATCTTCCTTCGGACAATTTACTGTGTCTCTTTAGCTGTCTCTCATCTGTTGTTAAATTAATCCTTTGACTTCCTACAATTCATATTGATTTTTTCAAATACATCTTCCCTTCTTTCAAAAATGTTACATTACTTTTGATAGTTACTTTGTTTCATTCTCCAGTGCCCTGAGAAAGACATTGACTTATAGGCTTTATCTTCTGAATCTCAGTAAAACATAAAAAAGATGTTTAATCAATTATGTCAAATCAGAATGCCATGTCCTCATTCACATTTTTGCTTTTTCTATGTATTCATTGATTCTTATTTAATTCTAAAAATTCTTCAGTTCCATTTTCTAGTTTACTTTTTATCAGTTGTGACAAAACTACTATTAGAACTCTCATAACATTTTCAAGTTAATAATTGTGTTTTTTCATTTCTAGAACATATGACAATCTTCTTTTAAATATCCTTATTCTTTACTTATGTTTTCAAGCTTATCTTTCATTATTTCAAATCCAGTCAGGAAATTTGTTTAATATTGCTTATCAACTAACACCAATTTATTTGTATAGGTTGGATTCTACTATCTGTCATTTTTGTGGACTTTATTCATGATTTTTTTTCAATTAATTATTTTTTACTGAGAATAAAATGATTTCTCCATGTTATATATTCAAATTCTTTGAAGCCTAAGATAAAAGCTGGTTCCTCATGAAAGAATTTGGATTTGCTTCTGTTATTTTCTGGTGCCATGGATAATCTGGGATACTAAGAAATTCCTTTTCAGCAATTCGTGGGAACTCAGGCTACAAAGACACATGAGGACCAGACTGTGGTTTGGTATGTACAAGGATACATTCTCCACTATGTAGTATAACAACCTTGAAGGTAATTATTATTCTAAAGGTACAGGTGGGTATGAGGGTAGAAGTGAAATAGTAGGTTTATTTTTAGTGTACACCTTCACTCCAGATGTGGTGCTATACAGACCTATGTAGGATTATGTGGTTCTGTGTGTAGGGGACTAAATAGGTTACCCATACACTAGAGCCCTGATTTTTTAACTGAAAGGAAAAATTGTATGTTTATCATGTACAACTTGCCATAATGAAGTACACATACATTGGGAAAAGATTAAATCTAGCTAATTAACATAGGCATTAAAAGTAGAGAGTAGAATGTTGGTTTTTTCAGGGCCTGGGAAGGATGTTTGGGATGAGGGGATGGAAGGTGTTGGTCAAAGGATAAAAAAGTTTAGTGAAAGAGTAGAAATAAGTTCAAGACACGCATTGTACAATATGCTTAAATTCATTTAATTCCTCAAATGCCCTTGAATTTCAAACTCAGTATTTGATTTTAATATCTAGACTTCACTAAATTCCTTGCCTGAGAATTATTTTAGTTTGCCTGTTCATGAATGTACTCAAGCATTCAAGTGTAGATATATACAAGTATATATATTGGTATAGCTATGAGTGGTGGTAAGCACACCTAGGTATGCATAGGGAAGGGATATTAGTACAGATAAGACAGAGATATAGACATAGATATAGATGTGATTTTTATTTACTTTGATCAGGAGCTTTGTTCTTTGTATATAGTTTATCATGCTTCTGGATATTCTCAACTTTTCCTCTGCTGAAAGTTGATAGTGTTGAGCATTCAGAATGTACTTCCTTTTTTTGTTTTTTGTTTTTTTTTTTTTTTGAGACAGAGTCTCACTTTGTTACCCTCAGTAGAGAGTCATGGCATCATAGCTCACAGTAACCTCAAACTCTTGGGCTCAAGCAATTCTCTTGCCTCAACCTCTCAAGTAGCTGGGACTACAGGCACCCAGGACAATGTCCAGCTATTTTTAGAGATGGGGTCTTATTCTTCATTAATAATTCCTTCTTTCTCCATAATTCCTTGCCTGAGAATTATTTTATGTTTGCCTGTTCATGAATGTACTCAAGCTTTCGAATGTAGATATAGGTATAGGTACAAGGATAAATATTAGTATAGCTGTGTATGGACATAGATATGCATAGGGAAGGAATATTAGTACAGATAAAACAGATATATAGATTATTTAAATGTGTCATTTAAATAACATTTGATGTTTAAATAATTTGTGATTAAATATTAATTAAGCAAAACAAATTGAAAAGGTAAATTTATCCAAGAGAAAATAGCAGATGAAATCCAATTGAAAGAACAAAGTTGATGAAACATCATTTTATATATATATATATATATATATATATATAAAATTGCTATCTCTTATGTGTCAGAAATGTTTTAGGCACAGGGATGTGAGACAAATAAGGTGAATTGTGTCCCTAACCTGATGGACCTTAGAGTCTAAGTACATACTCATCAGAGACTAGGGTAGAATTAACTCTTTCTCTCTTCTTCAGCTACTTAGAGACATCGACACCTCACTAAAGTCGCCACCAATGCTGCCTTATACAAACAGTTCCCTGCCTACTGAAGTCTCTGAATTCCTCCTGAACTGTTTTGTCAAGTCTCCCAGTTGGCGGCACTGGCTGTCCCTGCCCCTCAGCCTCCTCTTCCTCCTGGCCATGGGGGCCAATGCCACCCTCCTAATCACCATCCGGCTGGAGGCTGCTCTGCACCAGCCCATGTACTACCTGCTCAGCCTCCTCTCCCTGCTGGACATGGTGCTCTGCCTCACTGTCATCCCCAAGGTCCTGGCCATCTTCTGGTTCAACCTCAGGTCCATCAGCTTCTGGGCCTGCTTCCTCCAGATGTTCATTATGAATAACTTCTTGCCCATGGAATCATGCACCTTCCTGGCTATGGCCTATGATCGCTATGTGGCCATCTGCAAGCCTCTACATTACTCATCCATTGTTACGAACCAATTTGTGGCAAAGGCTATTGTTTTCATCTTGGCCCGAAATACATTATTCACTGCACCTATCCCTATCCTCTCTGCCCATCTCCACTACTGTGGAAAAAATATAATTGAGAATTGTATCTGTGCCAATCTCTCTGTTTCCAAACTTTCCTGTGATAACATTGCCCTCAACCAAATCTACCAATTAATTGTGGCCTGGACTCTTATAGGCTCTGATCTCATCCTCATCTTCTTGTCCTATACTTTCATTCTCCAAGCTGTTCTTAGACTCAAGGCAAAAGGGGCAGCTGCCAAAGCTCTGAGCACTTGTGGCTCTCACTTCATTCTCATTCTCTTCTTTAGTACCATCCTGTTGGTTTTTGTTTTTACCCATATGGCCAAGAAAAAGGTTTCCCCTGATGTCCCAGTCTTACTTAATGTTTTACACCATGTAATTCCTGCAGCTCTGAACCCCATTGTCTATGGTGTACGAACCCATGAGATTAAACAAGGGATTTGGAAATTACTCAGGAGGGGTGGGTAAATCCAGAAGGTGATTGTGTTCTTGCTTTATTTTTCTGGATCAAAAAGACTCAAAAGCATAATTTAAAGGCAGAGATTGAGAGGTAGAAATATAGTCCTAATTTTCTCTCTGAACATGCCTGATAGAAAGTACATGCTTTCCCTCTAAACCAGAGGCACATCCTACTTTGCAATTCCATGGTTTCCTGGAAGAGACTAAGGATGTAGATGTATAATCTCTCCTCATGCTACCTCGGTAGGAGGCTGCAAATCTTGATGAGTTGTGCATCAAGCCTAATTGTTTACTACTGACTGAATACTGAACAGAACCAGTGGAGATGGAAAATCAGTATTTACTTCAACATGTGCGGCTGATGGGGACAGTGTATAGCATAGACTTTGGAAGGAAGTTCATAAGATTTGGAGTGATATGTAATATGAAAAAGAACTGTTAAAAATATTTAACCATTATATTTTAACATTTTCCTGCAGGCATTCAAACATATTAATTGAAAGTTATTTTGTGCCCATCATAGAACTAGGAAATGGAGCTCTAACTTAAATAAATGTTGGTCCTAGTACTCAAAGAGTATAGCATGTAGTGGATAGGGCAGAAATAAGTAAAATCAACTACCTTCAATATAATTGGAGTTAATTAAAACACACAAATAGAGCACTTTGTAAGCCCAGAAAAAAGAAAATTTCTTTCCCTAAGTGAGACCATAAGATTACTGTGTGATGATAAAAGGGCAGAATACAATGGAAATACATGACAGGAAGCTAGACCACACCATATAAGCATAAAAATTCTTTATTAATTTATAAAATAGAACACAATCCTCTGTGACTGCCTTATCTCAGTTAATGTCAATTCAATACTTTCAGTTTTTTAAGCCAAAAATCTGGAGGTGTCCTTGCCACACACTTTCTCTCATTACCAATATCTAACTGACCAACATACCACTAAGCCCTAGAATCCCACCATTTTTACCCATCTGCTGTGCACAAGTCCAAGCTATCCCATCTCCCTTCTGTATGATGGTAATGGCCTCTTGGGGGTGGGGAGGAGGACCCCTTGCTTCTGTTCCTATTTTCCAATAGCTCAAATGTGGAAGATGAAATGGCAGGCCAGTCATGTCACTGCCATCCATACACAAAGATTTTTGTACATCTTCACAACTCACTGAGAATAGAAAGCAAATCTGTACAATGGAATACAAAATCTCTACACATTCTGACCCTCATCTACCTATCTGGCCTCTTCCTTTAGCTCACTCTATCTAAACTGCCTTTCTAGCAGTTTCTCAAAAACACAAACCAAATTTCTGCTTCTGGGATGTTCTGCCTATTGTTCCTTCTGTCATTACAACTCTTTCCCTCAGGTCCATTGGCTCTCTCTGACCACAATATTTAAAATAGTGTCCAACAATATTCCCCCAAAGAATTTTCTAGTGCCTTCTGTGTTTCACTGTTCTATGTAGCATTTCTGACAATCTAATGACCACAAATTTTACTCGTTTGTTTGGTCAGTTTCCTCCTACTAAAACTTATGCAGTATGAGGACCAGGTTTTTTGTCTCTTATGTTCATTACACACGCTAGCACCCAGAACCAGGGTTGGCTTGTGGTAGAGATCCACCAACATTTGTTAAATAAATGATTTAATGAATATTTAATAAATGATTGAATACATGCTGGTTAGTAGGAATATAATTTAGACATAGTCCTTGTCATTAGATGTCATGAGTCAGAGAGAGAGCATATGTCAATCATGATCCCATGACATGGCCTGAGCAACAGTACTGAGCATGCCACAGGAGTGGGGACTGACATAGAAGTACACTTTTAGACACTTTGACACTTTGAGTCTGATTACCTATGAGCCATACTGGTGGAGGCTTATAACTCCCACTTGGGAGTTATAGGTTTGACTTTCAAATAAGGCATGAACTTTAGAATTCACCATAGCGTGTAACTGAGGCAGTGGAAGTGAAGTAAATGGGCTAAGGATGAATATAGATTAAGAAACTCCCCCCCCCCAAGAGCACTGAAAAGTCCCACATCATCCTTAACTTCCAGTGTAGGGAGATTGGCATGGTGAGAAAACAAAGAAATAATAGCCAGAGGAACCAAAGCAAAAACCAGAGGGAGATGGAAGAAAAGACTTCACAATGGATGGAGTTTGGTCAATTAAGAGGTATGGTCAACTGCACTCAAGGCCACCAGAAAGCATGAAAATTCCTTGTTTACATACATTTAATGATTAAAGTGCATGACAAACATAGGACTTTTATAGAGTTAGGGTTTTATTAGTGAAAACTTAGAAAAATGAGTACAGAAAAAATTTCTACATGAGTATGTATCACCCTCAGTACACATAAGGATGCTTCACACTGTGAAGGCACTATCTCTTCCTGTTCATACAGGTAGCATTTCATCATGCTCCTTATTATTAAAGGTGACATTCCTAGTTAATTCTACATTTTCCACCACAAAAGAATTGTAGCAATGATGCTATTACTCATAATACTGTGACTCTCTGACTGTGTTTTGTTGAAAGTGTACAAATCTTGCTCCCACAATTCTCTAATAGCATTTATTTAATATCAGCTACAGAATTATTCATGACATTGTGTTATCCAGTGTGACACCAACAACTGCTGGCTTCTGTGGACCCTCAAAGGTTGTTCCTTTTTTTCATTGATGATGACCACAAACACAAGTGTTGACCAGAGTATATAGGAAAATGTGAACAATAATTCCTTTTCTGTTCCTTTCACCCCATATTCTCTTGAACTCTTAGGCCATAATCACTGCATTCTTACAGGGGAATCTTTCTATGTTTACCACGGAATCTCTAAAGATTCATATAATAACATGCCCATAGAAAACTTCCATAAGACTCCACAATAAAACAGATATCTAAAAGAAGAACATTTTCATTTGTTCTTGAAATCCAAATAATGTTTCAATTTCATTGGCAATACGTCCTGTTGCAATACATCACATTAAGATGAACCCGATCATAAGAAATAAGCAGGCAGTTAGACTACATTTAAATTACAAAACAGAACATTAGTTTTATATTCAAGAGGTTCTATTCACAAATTAGAGGATATGACATATATAAAATGATATAGGAAATTAATAGGTTTATTCATAAAATATTTTCTTATCTTCATTTCAACAAAGTCATTAATTATATTGCTGTACTCCAAATTGTTACATAATAAATGATCTGTTGACAGTAATACCAAATTAAATAAACCTTCCCTGATTCATTGCAGTAGTAAAGTCGATTCTTTTTCTTAATTTAAATTTAGAGAAACTTCATTCTATTAAGCAGTAAGAGCTAGAATTCCTCTCACTGTAATTTGGAAGTAAAATTCCTCAATAAAATTGAATAAAATTCCTCTCCCTGTAATTTGGAAATAAGTTCATGAATTTTTTATGTCATATTTAGAACTTGCAATGCTGATGGATACAAGGATGTATCACTGAGTATTTTAATTTTACCAAATAAAGCAGTACCAATTAAATTGTTATTATTTATCTCAATTTATTTCTTAAGTTCTTATGTGTTCAAAATATTCAAGTTTGTACAGAAAACTTAAAATAGCAGAGTTTGCTCAACTTTTCCAAATTTAGACTGGGAAAGGTGGGAGTCCTGGAAGAGGACCTGGGGTGAAAATGAGAGTTCTGTAAGTAAAATTGTGTGTTTAATGAGTGGAGTCCTGCTCTGAAATCAGCCTCCTTGTCTGCACACACTCTCCCCATATTGTGATCCTGGAGGTTCCTTCAAAGCAACATAGGCTGTTAACTAAGGGTCCAGGACTCTCAAAGCTCAAACTTTCTCCCACCTCTGCTGCTCCATTGGGCGAGAGTGGATGGCTTCAGTGGGCTTCTGCCCCATTTCTCCCTCATGCCCTCTTCATCCTCGTCTCTTCATTTCTCCTATTCCATAGGGAGAAAAGATTTTCCTTTTTCTTCAGTTTTCCCTCTTTCTCTCTCTCTCTCTTTTTATTAAATCATAGCTGTGTACATTAAAACAATCATGGGGTGCCATGTGTTGGTTTTACATACAATTTCAAATGCTTTTATCAAAGTGGTCAACATAGCCTTCATGGCATATTCTTAGTTATTGTGTTAAGATACTTATATTCTATACCTAGTAAATTTCACATGTACCCTTGTAAGATGCACTGTAGGTGTGGTCCCACCAATTACTGTCCCTCCACCGATACTCCCTGCTCCCTTCCTCTCCCTATCCCCTTTCCCCTTCTTCTTGGGCTATAATTGGGTTAGAGCTTTCATAAGAAAGCTATAAATTGGTTTCATTTATAAGACTGAGTACATTGGATACTTTTTCTTCCATTCTTGAGATACTATGATAAGAAGAATATGTTCCAGCTCCATCCATGTAAACATGTAAGAGGTAAAATCTCCATCTTTCTTTAAGGCAGCATAATATTCCATGGTGTGCATATACCACAATTTATTGATCCATTCATGGGTTAATGCCCAAGGTGACACTTTCAGGACTGGTGGGTGTTTGGCAACTTCTCTGAAGCCCAGAAGAGAATAGTGCTCGCAACTTTACCACCATGAATGACAAAGGCACAGAGAGAGGTAAAGGGCTCACTCCCTCTTCCCTTGCAAAGTCTTTATCTGGCAGGACAAGGTTTACAGAAATGCCAATTTTCTTTGAGTAAGATCCTCTATAGAAATTTAGGAGCTCAGCTGTGTCCCAGCAGAATATAGGAGTCTCTGCTTGACAAGCTGTATTTAAATTCAGGGAGGAACCTAGTGGTTTGGTTGGTGCATTTTATCTCACCTCTCAGGATTCCACTCCTCCTGTGTCCATGGTAACCACCTTGCTACTGGGAAGACTTAAAGGAGCCAAAGAGAACACAGGCCTACAAAGGGCTTTCTCCTTGATCCGCAGCTGGGCTCTGGTGACTGGTTGGTCACTCCTGAACTCTCGTATCTATCCTGCTGAGATGAAAAACACTCTGAGGTCCAGTTGCACTCCTGGTCTTTGGCTGTCTTGGATTTCCTCATCAACCTCAAGTTTTTGCTCCCCAGCTCCTTTTGCGCCCCATCATTTGCCTGGATCCAGCTTAGGATTTCATAAGGACCTGGATCCTTTCTCTAAGCCAAGATCAGCTTCCTTGGTGTTGCCATGGGCAGCTTCTTAGGCAAAAGGCATGTGGGATTGGATCCAAAACACACAGCGAAGAAGTCTCACTGGATTAAAGATTTAAACTTAAGACATGAAACCATAAAAATACTAGAAGAAAGTGCAGGGAAAACACTTGAAGATATCGGCCTGGGCAAACATTTTATGAGGAGAACACCCCGGGCCATTGAAGCAACATCAAAAATACACTATTGTG
>NW_003852396.1:34443581-34466462 GCF_000181295.1 Otolemur garnettii
AAAAAAAAAAAAAAGAAATCTCATAGTCCCTTCTCAGACCCAGGACTTCTTTATGCCTGATATTCCATTATTGGAATGCAGTGACAGAGTTATTTATATCCTACTGCTCAAGGTCCTTATGGAAGTCTGATCTTTTCCATATGTCTGCCTCCTGAGGCTACATGTTCTCATGTGGTGCACAAAGTTAGTCACTGATGCAGATACTGGCCTGCTGTAGGTTTGTCTAAAAGTGACATGAATTTGGGGGACATTTTTGAAGAACCATCCAAAGACAGGTAAATACTGCACATCTTATACTTGTTTTTTTTTATCTGTTACTTCTCTACTAATTCTTCTATTGTGCTGCAAAAAGAAAATACTGATGTTTATATTGTTTTCTAGTTACAGGTTTGACATTTGGTTCTGTCCAGCTTTGGAACACTAAGCAAGACACTTATGACTAGACCTACTAATATCTTTTTACCTTTTTTTTAGTTGAAATCATTTTACAAGTCTCCAGATGTCTCTGATTCTAAGTTTACACAAAGTAACTGACTTGTTAGACACAGATGACAACACAAAAGCAAGTGCTATAGTGCTACAACCACCTGGAAATGCAACAGCACGTTTCTGATGAGGACTTGGGAGATTAAGATGGTGGAACAATAAAAAATCTGCCAGGTTCTTTGCTGCCCACCTGCGTATCTTATTCAAGATGGCCATGATGCTGAGAGTCACTCGGGTGATCCCTTATACACACCTGAAGTGGACTCTCTTGACATTGAAGTTCCATGTTCATCTACTGCGCAGCAACCTCCTCCATCAAAGAAAAAGACAGTTGTTCACAAATGAAAAAAAACTGACCTAACTGCATAATGCATAGCAGGCAGAGTTACAGAATCAGCAAATGATTTCTTCACCACAATGAGAACTCCCACAGAAATTCTGGAACTTTTTCTTGATGACGAGATCATGGAACTCATTGCCACATACTCCAACTTATACACTGCAAGTAAGGGTATAAGTTTTGACTTAGTTAATTCCTGAATTCAAATGTTTTCTGGGAATTATTCTTCTGACTGGTTACATCTCAGTTCCTGGAAGGTGAATATTCTGGGAACAAAGATCAAATGTGCACTTGTTAGTGCCGCCATGAGACATGACTCTTGTGGGTTTTTTTTGTAGAGACAGAGTCTTACTTTATGGCCCTCGGTAGAGTGCTGTGGCATCACACAGCTCACAGCAACCTCCAACTCCTGGGCTTAGGCGATTCTCTTGCCTCAGCCTCCCCAGTAGCTGGGACTACAGGCACCTGCCACAACACCCGGCTTTTTTTTTTTTTTTTTTTTTTTTTTTCAGTTTTTGGCCAGGGCTAAGTTTGAACCTGCCACCTCTGGTGCCCAACTCCTTTGAGCCACAGGCACCATCCTGCCCGGCTAATTTTTTGTTGTAGTTTGGTCGGTGCTGGTTTGAACCCATCACCCTCAGTATATGGGGCTGGCACCCTACCCACTGAGCAACAGGCGCCGCCAAGACATGACTTCTTTAAAACTTCATTTCTAATTAACATGTTGCTGATCATGAAATTTTGGACCCAAAGGACAAGTTTTTCAAGTTGCGACCTCTTACAAGCACACTCAGTGAAAGATGTATGAAATTGTTTCCAAAGAAACATATTTCAGCTTTGAAGAGTGAGCAGTTTCTTATTTTGGTTGTCACAGATGCAAACAATTTATTGGAAGAAATCCAGTTCAGCGCGGCTGTAAGTTTTGTTATGATGCAACACATCTGGGCTACACTTGCTGTTTTCAGTGGTATCCCTGTAAAAACCCAAACACTAAACCAGTACTGCACTGCTTGATAAGCTCAGTTCAATGGGACATCAGGCAACAGGTACAGTGAGAAAGGATCAGAAAGCTCTGCTGGAATCAGATGTAGCTCTGAAGATAAAAGAACGAGGCACATTCAGTTATTGAATTGATGGCAAAGGCAATACAGTCTGCAGATGGAATGATAACAGTGTCGCCACTATTGCCTCATCTGGTGCTGGTATCAATCCCCTGTGTCTTGTCAATTGTTATTACCAGAAACTGAAAAAAAAAAAAAATCCAAATTCA
Source organism: Otolemur garnettii (assembly GCF_000181295.1). Taxonomy (NCBI): domain Eukaryota; kingdom Metazoa; phylum Chordata; class Mammalia; order Primates; family Galagidae; genus Otolemur; species Otolemur garnettii. The sequence continues at coordinate 34,445,678 of NW_003852396.1, forward strand.
GCAGCCAAACATGTAACCATTTCATTGGAGATGTAGTCAGAGGCGATGACAACATCGATAAGTTTTGGTCCTCAATCATGGAAAGAAATTGTATTCAAGCCCTCATTTACTGTTTATTGGTCTTGCGAAATGCTTGGCATCTGCATAAAACATATAATGAGAAGCCACTAGACTTTTTGGAGTTTCACTGATGTGTGGCATGCCATTATCTAGAGATCTATGATCATTCTCCAGAACCTGGCTGAAGAGGAAAACCTCAGGAAAATTTTGGTTCACATTACCACGGCTTGAATCACATGATAGCCAAACAGAAGAAACAGGCTTGATGCCTGTAGCTCAGCGGCTAGGGCTCCAGCCACATACACAAGAGCTGGTGGGTTCCAGCCTAGGCCTGCCAAAAAACAATGACAATTACAACCAAAAAGTAGCCAGGCACTGTGGTGGGCACTTGCAGCTATATGGGAAGCTGAGGCAAGAGAATCACTTAAGCTCAAAAGTTTGAGATTGCTGTGAGCTGTGATGCAACAGTACTCTACCAAGGGCGACATAGTGAGACGCTATCTTTAAATAAATAAATAAATAACAGGAGAAGCAAATGCAGTGCCCTGAATGTTATAAGAACAACACTTTTGAATGTGAAAAATGTGATGTTGCCTTACAGGTGAGGTGTTCTGTTAAATATCACACTTGGTAGGTGTCAGCACTTCCTAAGATAAGAAACATAATTTTATACATTGTGTACAATGTAGCTATCATTTTGCCTAGTGTTCCATCTATGAAATGACATATAACAATGAAATAACGTATTTTTTTTCTTCTCTCCAAATTCCTGTAAGTTGAATTTTTCTAGGTAACCTATGGATTTCATGCAAAACTTTCAAACTTTGGCATAAATGGGTTAATAATTAATAACAGCATTGATTGATAGCATATTCCCCCATACCTGTAAATATAGTCTGTACAATTAAATGTTATCAAAACAAACACTGCAGTCTATAAATATCCAGCAAATAGAACGACAAGGTGTGGGTGAGAACCAGACTCTACCATGTAGACAGGTTGTGTACAGTGAGCTTGACAAATACACTGCTGAGTGCCTTAAGCTGATTGATGGGAGATGTAAATGAGAATGATGAGGCTAGAAGGTCAGGCTATGATGACCTGGGTTCCTTACCCCATTCTCCAGACCAGATTTCTATACAGTCCAAGGTATCTCTAATATCTCACCTGACCATGGTATTGCCTGTCCTAGGAGGAAGTTTGGCCTAGTCCCAAGGACTAGAAGGACAAGACATTTACAGTTTACTGAGCGCTCATAAGTAGCATTTGGCCCTTCAGCATGTAGCTTGAAGTGGTCATTGTGAGAAGTCTCTATCCTGTTGCTCTCTCTGGTCAGGAATTCTTGGGATTCTCTAGATTTCCTGCCTCACAACTTATCACATGGTCTTCACTTCACAGTCAACCAGACCTGGTCACCTTTGTGTCTCGTGGGCCAGGGCCCCACTTTCCCAAATACAAAAGAGATTCCCTCTATTGATTTCAGTTTTGCTTACCTGTTGATGTCAACTAACAATGAACATTTCATTATGCTAATTAATTTGTGCTTTATGAATTCAGAAAAGGAAGAGTGGGGGTATCTGTTTTGTACAACAATGACTGGGTCATCAGCTAACATAGATTGGGTAACTGGGCATGGTTATGAAAACTAGAATGAGCCATGTACTTCAGGTCTTCTGGACATCAGAACTTCTTTGTTTTTCTTGTAGCATGAGCTATAACTGTAACATGGCATTTTGTCCAACATGGAATTTTTTTTAACATATCTGGCTCCCAGGTTAAGATGTATTCAACATCTGTCCATGACTGGGCTCAGGCTTCTCCTTACAAGAAGGGCTAGCTTGGGATTCCTCAACAAAACTTTCTTGGGGCATCAGAAATCCCCCTGAACAACTATCCAAGAGATCCAGGGAGAAGCTGCAAGGCCACTTATGAGCTTCTCTCAGAATTCAAGTAATTTCACTTCTAACACATTCTGCTAGTCAAAAATAAATCCAAGTGTCATCCCAGATTCTAGACAAGGAGACTGCACAAGGTATTGAATCCTGACAAGCATGCTACATTGTAGGACCATCAGAGGTCCTCCAGAGCTGACTCAGAGGTCAGCTATAATAAATGATGATGAAAGGTGAAGTAAATTAGAGTCCAAATATTGTCCATAATCTTCAGCTTCCAGGCAAAAGAGACTAAATTTACTTTCTGGACTAAACCAAAATAAACAAAAACAATGAAATACAGGAAACAATGAGTTTCAAGACTCTACACATGAGGCAAGTAAAGACAATGATCCCTGAAATATAGGAAACCAATGAGGTGAGCCCAACAATTATCCCAGTTTGCTGCCTTGGAAGAGTTTCCAGATTACTACACATAAAGCAGGGACGGAGTCAATTGGAAATGAAAGGTGTCCCTGAGTTGAGAAGATGTGTTTGCAAGTCTAGAAAAGACTAAAGAAGCCTCACAGAATAGAGTACTGAAAAAGAGAGAGCTACACACAGAGGATCTACAGAAGAGCTTTCTCAAGTAATAAATGCATGCATTTGAGAAAACTACCCAAGGTGGGGAAAAGGGCAGTCACCTTAAAGAACTACAACAGACAAAACTCTCACATAGGGCCTGAAAAAAAAATTTAAGCTGGCGGGGGTGGGGGGGGGTGTATGTGCTAGGACAGAGTTTTACTTTGTTACCCTGGGTAGAGTACCATGGCATCATAGCTCACAGCAACCTCAAATACTTGGGCTCAAGTAATCCTCCTGTTTCAGTCTCCCAAGTAGCTGGGACTACTGGTTCCTGCTACAACATCAAGCTACTTTTTTAGAGACAGTGCCTTGCTCTTGCTCAGGCTTATCTCAAACTCCTGAGCTTAAGCAATCCACCTGCCTCGGCCTCCTGGAGTGCTAGGATTATAGGAGTGAGCCACTGTACACAGCCTGGGCCGGAAATGTTAATAATAACTCTTCCCACTGCCATGAAAGAATCAACATAATTCATGGGCATTAGGTAGAATTCTCCATGTCCCCCCTCAGTAGTGAATAACAATAATATTTTTTTGTTAAATAACATAACATTATTTTATGTATATATTTTTAAGAGATAGTGTTATAAAGGGGATAGTGTTGATTGAAATGAAGAATAACATCAGATATTTAACCCAACAGTACCATTATAAATTCAATACCCAAATTATTTGACCATATGTGAATATATACCTAAATAAGCATACTGAATGTTAATAAGAGAAATGTATTATGAGTGCAGTAGGGGAAACAGGAGAAATGTTGGAGTTTGGTAGGACTGTGCAGAAAAATATAACGAAAACAAGGCAAATGAAGGTCCTTGATGAAATTGATACTTGGTCCCATTACTTGAGGAGTATAAATAATTCACATGACATTTAAAAAAAGGGAAAAATAAAGGAATAAATCATATTTGCTAGCTAATATCCTCTTATATGTAAATCTCATTTTATATTCTCTCCCTACAGCAAAAATTATTATAGGAGTTCACTGCCTATAAAACACATGTAATTTCTCAGTAAGATTCTGTTCAGTGTTCTCTTTCATTTTTCACTTTATCATACCATGTTAAAGTGATGTTAACACTAATCCATTCAACAGCATGGTTTGGACTGTACCTATATAACAAGCATGTCCTGAGCCCAAAAAGAATTTCTGAGTGAGCTCATTGGAGCCATGGAAGGTGCTGAGTGTGCAAAGGCATATAAGCGTGGATATATATAAATTCAGGTTTGTATGTAAGACCTCTGCACATAGTCAATGTAGGGCTGAATTGACTGGGGTTCCTTCTTTCACAAAGTGAAGAAAAGTTTTATTCTCCCATGTGCCTACCTGTCTACACCAGAAGGGCCTTGTGGTCCCAGGGGAGGATTGATTGAGAAGTTCCCAGAAGACAGAGTTCCTGTGGCTTTGGGGTTATAGCTAACCTCCAATACTGCTGAAAAGCTCAACTATCAGTAGAACATGACTTCATCCTTCACATTCTCTGTAAGTGAATCTGGATAAAAGGTGTAGAGGGGATGCTATAACAAGACAATCCAGAGCACCTAAAGGTGATATACCTTCAACGCCAGACTGTGTTCCTTTCCATTCCCAGGTCCAGACTGCTAAGTAGCCTGAAAATGGAATAGAAGAGATCACATTCTCTCTTGGGTCAGAGGGGCCATGTGTGAGCCTGTTCTCTGGGATCTTCTCTCCTCTATACATACTACTCTGGGTTCTTGGTGGTACCAGAAATGCAGAGAAGCTGAAGTCTGTCCAGAGGAGATTCATGGGTAAGAAAAGAGTTACAAAGTGCTTATCTGGTAAGAAAATTTGGATTTCTGAACTATGAATATGGAAATTTTAGGACTCTAGGGCAAAGAATCCACCTACAAATGCTTGAATTATAGGCTAAGAATGAAATTTACATAAATTCAGAGGTTTGAAACAAAGACCACAATGGGGGTCATTACGATTTAGTATGTAGTTCAAGGAATTTCTGCTAAATCTTAAGAACTGCTAAAAGCTACTTCTACCAAAAACTGAAAACTATGCCAAGAGGACCAGAAGATCAGTGAGCTACCTCTCATTGGATCCACTCAGTAATGTCAGAAATTATATGAGGCAAAGATGTCTCACAAGCTTATGTGAGACTTGGGAAGGTAGGTGATATTTAACACCTGGGAAAGGCTTAGGCTGCAAGTCTCTGCTGTTAGTCTTTGACCTTGACTTCTCTGGCTTCCTCATCCTGCCCGTGACTGGATGTAGAAAACATCATCTCTCTATATTCTCAGCTCTAGCCCTGCCATTGGCACATCCCGAGCACAAAACCAAGACTGAAAGAGGAGAGGAGGAAAAGAGCAATTGTGTTCTCACCTGCTTTCCTCCTAGGTCTGAGTAAGTTATTAAAAGATTTATGTAGGTCCAGGTAGGTTGTTCAAAGAATTATATTGGAAGAGTATGCAAGAACATTCCAGAAAAATAGACAAAGAAAAAAGGAAGAGGCAGTGAATGAGGGGAAGAGATAAAATAATCCTCCTATGTAATCCTGAGAAGTTTCATGCTAGTGCAAAAAATAAACATCCCAAAGCTCTTCCAGAAACAAAAACTTACTTTTTGCCCCAGGCTTCTCCATGGATCCTTTGGCCTGAATCTCTAAATCTTGCATTTGCCTCTACCCTCCAAAGGTCACCGCCAGATTCTCCCTGTTTTATTTCATTCTTTCTAGGAGTATATTGTGATCCCTGAAAAGGAAGATCTTCCTGGATGTGGTGAGATTTGGGGCTGTGATTTTGGAATGTAAAAACTTTTCAGGGTGTAGGATCAGAGGGTGCAATGGGAAAAAAAATAAAAGACAAAAAATTGAATGAGGAACATCATGCTTTAAAAGAGACATTAGGCATTTAACAGCCTGAAGCTGCACAAGCTGTGGCCACAAGCAAAGGCAGTAGGGTTGGATCAATTGTGTGAGTTCTGGGCTTAATGTGTCCTATTAGATTGTGCTCTAAGCTCACATGTGAATGTATTCAAAGAGAAAGAGAAAAGAAAAGGCAGAGTTCAGTGAACATAGTGCCCAGAAGGTAGTGAATAATCTCTAATAGCCAACTCAAGTGTGTCAATTATGTTCTGTGCATTACTATCTTAAAGGCAGCCTCCATTTCCAGTGTTCCTATTCTCAATAGCCACTCCACCAAGGAAAAGCACAAAACTGCTAGACAGGAGAAGCACAGATTGGAGGATGGCAGGGATGAAGTTATGAAAGAGAAGAGGAAATCAGAGCATATAGCTATGGAAATGATTTTGTAATCTATATTGAATCCTTAAGGGTTTGCCACTTCAGACCAAAACCAGGAAAACAATGAGACACAACATAAAAGTGAACTAAGGGATGAATTGGGCCCCATGAACAGTGGAAAGCAGAGTTCTAATAGGAAGGAAAGAGGCATTCCAGAGTGCTGGAAAATTTCCCTTAGAATTCTGTATGCCTGAGGAGTAAGAATATGAAAGAAAAACCTGAAAAGATATACAAAAGGAAAAGGCCAAGTAACATATGCATTTCTATTCATAGGGCACTGGACACAGACACATTCATAGTTCCAACGTCCTTGGACCAGAGGAAATCATTTAGTCCTTCATCTTTTCCATGTTCAAATCATGGAAAACCACTAAATTTTAACTAGTTTATATGAAAGATAAACTGTTGAAATAGTCAACTTACACTATAACTTCAGAATATCTTAAGTGCAAATGAAACAGTTTATTTAAAAATTTTTTAAAACTTGCTAAAGCCATTCCTAATGTACAGAATTATCAATAAGAGAAAGCAGTTGGGAGATTCTCTCAGGTTCTTCCACATAATCAGAAGGGAGGGCCATGCCTGGCAGACTTGATAGGGAATAAGAGGTTCCGGAGGAGAGAAGACAGGAAACCTGGGAGGGATGGCCTTGCTTATCCTCCCTGGGGGAACAAAAAAACAGCTGAGCAAGGGCAGAAACTGCATTTGGGGACCAGGAAAGACATAAATAAAGCCAAAAATACTATTTGAATTTCTTCCCATGTGTAAGTTTCTGTCAGTATGAAAATAGTGTACCATTTCTGTGTTCATGGCTTTGTTACAACTTCCTTTCTTGCCATCATCCCTTCATCCCAAAACTATTGCTTCTCTAACAGATTCAATGTTAAAAATTATTAAGTATGTTGTGGGAGAAGTTTGTTTCCTTTTTATAGGATTGGTGGGACAAGCACATACCTGGAATTATTTCTTATGTGTGAAAAGCTTTAAAAATTAATTCAATCTGATCTTCTGTATTAGACACCATTAGGATTAGAATAATACATGGGTCACTACAAAAGTTTTGATACAGACCGTTGTGGTCCCTTATTTCACTTCCAAGAAGCACAGTCAATAGCATCTTTTCTGATTCACCCACACAAGTTTCAATTTGTTTGGCTTATCAGTATTACTGGGAGGGGGTTCTTTATTACCATCTGTGTGGATTTTATGTTTCACAACTTTTGTGTTATCTCAAAACTTTCATAATGACCCACATGCCATATCACTTTATTTCCAATTATTTTTCTCCAACTAATCCCCCATGTTAGAGTTAGTTCTTCCCTCCACTTTTATGGTAATTTGTGTATAACTCTGTTATTCTTCATTTATCATTTGTTTTTATTACTCATCATCTGACAAAGAAGCTATATTTTTCTTTCTTTCAGAATGAGGATAGTTCCTTTTCCAATTTTGTGACCCTATTTCCTAACAAAATGCTAGTGCAAAAGGATGAATGATAAGAGCATAACAGCAACATTGAATTACTGTCTGGATGGGATATGCATGGGATGCCTTGTTCATTATATTTGAGATGGGAATGGGAAATGGGAAGGGAGTAAAAAAACTTTAAGGATGAACTTCATCATTCCCATGCTACTACTGTCAGAGGAACCGATTTACCATCTAGTGGAAGGCAAGTATTCCTGCCTTGTAGTTATGTGGAATTACTTGTGCTCCTTTTAAAGCTATTTATTCCTGAAGTTGGAAATCCTACAAATATGAAGAGCTACCTAATAAATAGAAATAAATCAATTATTTGGTGGGCTTCGTACCTATCAAAATGAATGTTTAAATACAAAGGAAATTAACGTTATTTGCAGTGTATAAATCAAAATCTTTAATTAAACAAAATCAATAAGATTGAAAGGTTCTAATGGGAATCTGGGACATTTATCTGAGGGCATTGTGCCATGCTCTGATAGCTATTTGCCAGTACTGCACTAGTTACATCATAGACATGGTAGTCGATATGACTATAAAAAAGCAAACAAAGAAGAAACTTGGATACAAATTGAGAGCCTCACCTATCACACAAAACCATTTTCCTAATTAGCATTTCCTTTTTAGTTTTTGTCAACTTATGACAATTCCTTAGAAAATAAACATTAAAGAAACTAAATACATACAGATAAATTATATTACCTGAGTTCACTCTTCTATTTAAAGTGACAGGCATACCTTGGTAACATAGCACTTCAGATAAACAGATGAATTCCCTTGGCTCTAGATAACCTGCTATGATCCAGAACTTGTACTTAGAAAAATGAATATTTTTATCCTTGTGTCTCAACATTCAGCAGCTAACTTTTAATCCTAACTTTACAGGACACTGAAGGAAAGTTGTAGAAATATATGAACAAAAAAAAAAAAAAAAATGAGAGCACACCAAAATGGGACCATCTCCATTGATGTTTCAAACTTCATCCTGAACTGTTTTGTCAGATCCCCCATTTGGCAGCGCTGGCTGTCCCTGCCCCTCAGCTTCCTCTTCCTCCTGGCCATGGGGGCCAACGCCACCCTCCTGATCACCGTCCGGATGGAGGCCGCTCTGCACCAGCCCATGTACTACCTGCTCAGCCTCCTCTCCCTGCTGGACATCGTGCTCTGCCTCACCGTCATCCCCAAGGTCCTGGCCATCTTCTGGTTTGACCTCAGGTCTATTGGTTTCTCTGCCTGTTTCCTCCAGATGTACATCATGAATTGCTTCCAAGGCATGGAATCCTGCACATTCATGGTGATGGCCTATGATCGTTATGTAGCCATCTGCCACCCCCTGAGATACTCATCCATCATCACTGACCAATTTGTAGTCAAAGCCGCCATCTTCATTTTGGCCAGGAACGTCCTTATAACTGTGCCCATTCCCATTCTCTCAGCACGGCTTTATTACTGTGGGAAAAATGTCATTGAGAACTGCATCTGTGGCAATATGTTTGTCTCCAGGCTTTCCTGTGATGATGTCACTATCAATCGCATTTACCAATTTGCTGCAGGCTGGACTTTGCTAGGATCTGACCTTGTCCTCATCTTCCTCTCCTACATCCTCATACTGAGAGCTGTGCTGAGACTCAAGGCAGAGGGTGCTGTGACCAAGGCCCTAAGCACATGTGGCTCCCACTTCATCCTCATCCTCTTCTTCAGCACCATCCTTCTGGTCTTTGTGCTCACCCATGTGGCTAAGAATCAGGTCTCCCCTGATGTGCCAGTCTTGCTTAATATCCTCCACCATGGCATCCCTGCAGCCCTCAACCCTATCGTTTATGGGGTGAGAACCCAGGAGATCAAGCAAGGTATCCAGAGGTTACTAAAGAAAGGCTGGTAATAAGGGCAACTGAATCTCTGAATTTCTAAACTAGAATGATTTTTTAAAGTATTAATGAGTGAGTAGGCTGAAATTTCTATCTATCATCTCAAACTTATTGATATTATTTTCTAGATGTTCAATTTCATTTTGTTTCCTTTCCTTTCAGTTTTTCATAATAAATATCTTTGGCACTTTCTTCTTTATTTCCGTGTTTATAATCCTGTTTTGTCTAAACAGTGGCATTCCTTGAAGCAGGTTCTAAAGTGAGAAAGTTATGTTCCTGAGTACACAACCGTTTACATGATATGAATGGTATAGTCTTAAAAAATACACTTCAGGTATTTTATGTATTATATTGTGTGATGTGTCCTTATTCTCATTCTCACAGAAGGGAACATATTGGAGAAAAATATAGCAGTTGAAATTTCAGCCCTGGGTGATGGGAGGTTGCTGCTGGCCTTCAGTTAGGTCTTTCTCTCTCATTCTTCTACCACATCATTACCTTTATCTGTCTGTCTCTATTTCTTCCTCTTCTCTTTTTCTCTGTAAGACAAGGTAAACTTTTGTAATGTGCTCTACAAGAGGGAACATTGTTCCTTTATTGCTCATATGTGTGACAATTACCAACATGTGTTTTTACCTATACAAGAACCCTAAATCCTCCTACTCATTACATCTTTGCTTAAGTCACTTATCTTTTGGATCCATACAATAACACATACGATATGCAAACATAGCTTCACTAGTAAATCAATGGATTCTCAGAACTGTCATGTATTATTCAGTAATAATATTGCAATATGAAATAGCCTAGCTGAACGTTATTTTCTCGTTTATTAGATTAGTTCCTAAGTACATACTGTGTTTTGTGAATTCTTTTACTAAAAGTTAGTTAAACAAAATGAATAGCACATTGTTGTTGCTTTGAAGAGCTAAAATTTTGTTTGGAAAGAATACAAATATGAGTACCAGGAGTATATTATTTTCAAGTGGAGACAATGAAGATTGAACAATATGTTTCAATCCCCATTTCCCTCTCCCACTAAGCAGTTATGCTTATCAGCTATCACTTCGGTAAACAGTCCTTCAGGAAAGCATTCCCACAGAGTCAGAGCAGGTTAGATAAGCTTCTGAGTAAAAGAGCTCTTTCTTGCATCCCAGACGTTGTTGACATTTACCTGAGTGAATTGATTAATGTTAGTCTCCCTCCCTAGATTATATGACCCACAAGAGCAGGCCCTGGGTTTGATTTTTCCTACCTAGTATCTTGAATTATTATTAGTACCTGGCACCTCATAGTTCCCCAGTGATATTCAGGTGTACTGTAATGGAGAACTGACAGGAATTACAAAGCATTTAAGTAAGAGGAATGAGGGAATAGAGAGTATAGGAAACTACTGAAGATGTCTCCAAGATTGCCTTCCTGGAGAAGTGTGTATATAACATCATTACCTAAGATTAAAGAAAATTGAGAAGAAATGGTTTCAGAGTAGAAACAATCCGCTTGAAGTAGAACATATTCAATAAATCTGCTTCAGTTGTATCTGCATAAAACATCTTATGAGAAGCTGGAGATGTATAAAGCACCGGGGAACAAGACTGCTAGAAGCACATTTGTGAGAACCACAAGAAGAAAATATGGTACTTGCAGACAGGTATGTAAATAGATTCAGCCTTGTGAGGAGCATGGTGCAGTCAAGAGCAAATTATTACTAAAGATATGACGAAGGAAGACACTGAGTAAGCAAACTTCAAGGATTATTATGAGGCTTAGAAGAAAAAATAATGGAGGTATGTTTTAAAATCCAAAAGAGATGGATTTCACAAATATGAGAAGAATGCTAATAGACCATTTTCTGGTTGGAGCTATACCACCCTTAAAATCCTTAATTATTTCTGGTTTCTAAATGACAGAAATGCTGGTATATGACAATTGCAAGAGATTCCACCTCAAGTTCAGAGAAAGCCACAAGTGAGACCATGTGATCTTAGGGAACAGTTACTAAGAGTGAAATGAGATTTTAAGACTTTCTGCAGCTATAAACTAAAGAGAGAGAGAGTGTGTGTGTGTGTACATGAAAATGTGTGTCTTGGGAACAGGTATGGTATCTTGTGCATCTAAGAATAATTTTTATTAAATTAGGAATGAATATGAATTGTATCTCAAGCCACAGTCAGGAGCAAATTAAAGTTTTACTCTTTATGCAAGAAGTACAGAGAATATATGCATGTGGAGGAAGGAAAACAATGAGGTACAAGGTTCAAAATCAGAAAAATAAGTAAAGAGGGAGTAAGTTTCCCGAGACCAAAGGAGGAAAGGAGACAAGGAAGGAGAGAGGCACAATACCCTGTGTGCTATACATGGTGCTGCACCAGATCTGCTTTTCAGAACTTATGCTCATATCATTAGCTATTGAGGATACCAGCTGCTGAGACATCACATCTCACCTCTCCCTGGAATTGCCCTGAGTTCCAAAGAACTGCCTCTCCCAGAGTCTAGTCTCATCACAAAGTGTGGCCCATGGTAAATGGTGGATAGCATAGGAATCCAGAGAACTGGCTGACTTGTTTCATTGTGTGTCAGTTAGAGAGGCTACACTAGTTTCAGAGCTTCCTATAGGATCAATCAAAACCTCTGATTAATCACATAGTGGGACAACTTCTCCTCTGGCCCAATACTATTTTATTGACTTCTTTAGAAATATATTTTCCCAAAGAGATTCTCAAAAATCCTTCTGCCTACCATTCTATATCTCAGGTGTATTTTTAAGAACTCAGTCTAAAACACTGTATATAACAATAGGAAAGACTGTTATTTCCATTTGATTTTCAATAGTGGAAAAATTAATGAATTAAAACCTAGTGGAAGATATCTACCAGTGGTTCTGAAATTGAAGTGAGCATCAGAATCACCTTGAGGTTTATTAACATATTATTAGGCCCCTCCCCAAGAGTTTCTGATTAAGATTTTATAAATGTAAGAAGTTGTATTTTTTTTTTTTTTTTTTTGAGACAGAGCCTCAAGCTGTCCCCCTGGGTAGAGTGCCGTGGCATTACAGCTCACAGCAACCTCCAACTCCTGGGCTCAAGCGAGTCTCCTGCCTCCGCCTTCCAAGTAGCTGGGACTACAGGCGCCCGCCACAACGCCCGGCTATTTTTTGGTTGCAGCCGTCATTGTTGTTTGGCGGGTCCAGGCTGGGGATTCGAACCCGCCACCTTAGGTGTACGTGGCTGGCGCCTTAGCCGGTTGAGCTATAGGTGCCGAGCCAAGAAGTTGTATTTATAACAAGTCACCAGGTGTTGCTAATGCTGATGGTCCAGAAGCATTTTTTTTAGAAGTGACATAAAAACTTCCTTTAATACATATTTCAAAAACAAAGATTGATTTAAGGAAAACAATTCACAAAGTAATAGCTCACATATTTACAAAGGTATGGCAAATGTCAGTGTGTTACATAAACTGATTTATTAACAAGCCAAAGTGGAAAACTCCAAATAGGTGGTATTTAGCCACTTGTTAAAGCTCAGGGAAAAGAGGTGGTACTCAAACTTAAACACGCAAGGTGGGGTAACAGCTTATTCAGCCTCTTGGACTTCCTCTTCTACATGCTTTTTTTTTTTTTTTTTTACCTGTCCTAGATTTTTTTGAACTCTATTAATAACCAGTGATGCTTAACACTGCAGAGAGATACACAGATCTTGGAATATAAGAAGAAGAATACATAATTCTAAAGTAAAAAACGGAGGTTGGGATTTGTGAATTCTGTATCATTTATCTAAGAAAGGTATGATTTTGATAATGGAAGCTGGAAGGGAACGTCTCTTCATGAAAAGAAATATGTAGGCAGGAAAGAATGCAGAAAGTCTGAAGCTAAGGTTGACCATAGAATGGAGATGATAATAGTGTCGCTACAGTTTAAAAATAATGTTTAATAACTTTCAATGCCATTTCATAAAACTGACATTTTTACGAGGTTGTGGAACACTATCAAAGTTTTATTCTCATGGGCCAGGCCTTGACAAACTTTCTATAAAGGTAGAAAGAATAAATACTTTTAGCTTTGTCAGCCATATAGTTTCAATTGCATACTGCTCAACTCAGCCATCGTAGAGTGAAAGCAGCCATAGACAATACAGCAATGAATGAGAGTGATTGTGTTCCAATAAAGCAGTGGTTCTCAACCTTCCTAATACGGCAGCCCTTTAATACAGTTCCTGTGGGTCACCACCCACAGGTTGAGAACTGCTGCAATAAAACATTATTTACAAAACCAAGTGGTAGGTCAGATTTGCCTTGTGGGCCATAGTTTGTGTCCCGGAAAATGGATGTTTTGCTTGATCGTTATAATGAATTTGATAAGAAAAACTTATTTATAGTATGTTTAATAAATAGAAAATGGTATCTTTGAGTCTAGAAGTATTTCTCATTATTGACAAGAGAATGATTACACATGTTTTCAATTGTTGAGTTTAATTATGGCAAAATTACTAAAGTCATTGTGAATTAAATGGTTAATTGTGATAATGTTAGTGACTAAATTCAAATTTCTATGCCAAAATTAGTTTAAAGCTTGAATAATATGATTCTCCAAGATAATATTTTAGAAAATATAATTCTTGAAACAAATACAGCCTTTAATTTAAAATAACAGATATTGGATTGGAAGTTGCATATCACAAAAGAGGATCTTGATGAATAAGGAAAATAGTGAAAGTAGAAAATTAAACAGAAACTTTACTCATTTCGCTGATTTTTCTTCATTGTGTATTTAATTCTTCCAAATGTAGGCACTCCATATTCTTACTTATTTCATTTACATATTAAATAATTTATCTCTGTACTTCAATTTTTCTGCCAACAAAATTCTCTTTACGGAGCAATCACTAATATAATTAATAATGTTGTGATTTTTAACCTCTGTGCATTTTTAATCTTTATAGACAACCACTAAGGAGTTAAAATATTTTTAGCTAATAACAATTGTATTCCATCATTGGGTGATTACTATCTTATTGGCATTTATAGTTGATCCATCTAGAAGCATTAGATTGGAGGACATACATAAACTGAAAAATCACGCAAGACAATTTGGTAATAATTCAGATTAATAATGTCAATCGGTTAGAATTCACCAATGAAAATAAATAATGGAAAATGTACATTAAAATAGAAATAGAAATTTCAAAAACAGAACCAATAGGGTATAATAAATAATTAGTGAAGAAAAAATTAGAATTCATGAAAAATTATTCTAAGTTTTCAAATCATTATACCTGAAGAAATCTTATACACTGACAGAGATGCGCCGTAAATGCATGAGAAAAAATAAAGATTTCAGGACAGTAATTGACAAGGGGATGAAAATAAATGGTCTGAAAACATTTTTCACCTCATTATAAGAAATTATAATAATGAAAATGATTACAGTTTCTTGAAATCTATACTCAAAGTAGAAGAAAAACATTACATATCTAAAACTTCTAACTTTCAGAACAGCCTTATGTGATGTACTAACCATGAGATTAATGTTATGACCTCCAGTTTACACATAAAATCAGTTTACTATATTAATTACATAAGTAGCTGTTATGTCAGAAACAGTTTTTAATCCTTTAGTCTAGGCTTCATTTACCTCTTCTGTAAATGAGGACAGAGTGCCAATCTCAGAGTTGTTTTCATCTTTAAATAAAAGAGTACTTGTAAAGCTCTGAAAAAGTGCCTTGCACTTAATTTCAATAAGCCTATTTTTGTTAGGACTTCGCAGCACTTTTTGTCTGGGGAGAGGATTAAGGTGTGTGCTCCTTAGTCTGGGTGGAGCCAGCCCAAAGGTTTCAAGATGCTTTGTTCATGACCTGGCTGGGGCTCAGGGAGTTTGTACCTGGAGATGGGAGTCTGATATCTGAACTCACCTGAGCCTGAAAAATGGGAGTTCCCTGTCAAGCCCTGAGTGGGAAAATCCTGTATCAATGTTATATCTCATAAAATGTCTCTCATTTATAAAATGTAATAATTTGGTTGTTTAAATTGTTGGGGAAACTGAGTCTTCATCAAAGGATAAGATTCTGGCTTTTTAAACCTTCTAATTATCAGTTTGGCCGAGTGAATGGGTGACTTCATAGTAAACTGAGATCCTGTTTTGTGGGAAGTGAGTTTTTGAAAGTAAGAAAAATTAGACAGAAAGGAGGATGGCATAGTGTAAAGAAAGAATCTTTTGTGATAAATTTTGTCCTGAAAAAGAATGGTTGTGTAAGAAAGCGAAAGGCAAGACAAAGTTAAAGAAGGTTTAGAATGTTTGAAGATTGTCCTTGCAGGTTATATGAAGCTCATAAAACAGAATTTGTGAAAGAATTTACATGTGATCAAATTGACTATGTATTTCCTTTAAAATGTTTTGGCGAATGTTTTAAGGCCTTTGATATTTGACAAACCTTCCAAAATTGAAACTCTAAATTTGGGGTTTGGCACCCATAATGCAGTGGTTGCATTGCTGGCCACATGCACCAAGGCTGGTACGTTTGAACTTGGTCCAGAAAACAAAAAGCACAACTCTAAATTTGGTCTTTTTGAAATATTAAGACCACTGAAAGACATAGAAAAACAAATTAAACTTATTTGATTTATTAAAAATGTATAAGAAACATTGTCAAATATGAAATGGTGATTAATTTTGTATGACTTATAGTTATATATGTGTTCCAATATTGTAAAGCATTGGCCAGTCCTAACAAGACATTGGTCTGTCCTAACATATATTGTCAGTAATAATTTTAATTCATCTAAAAAAGAAAGTGTTTTTTTATGTAACTGGCTGAGTCCAAAGTTTATCCTAAAAAGATAAAGAAATATTAAGAGAGGCTGACAAATTTTCTCAAATTCAAATTCCTGATGTCTTTGGAAATTGAAGTACCTTTGGGCTAAAAGCAGATTTTTAGAACTTTCATTGGAAAGTTAACATGTCTATGAGTGTTGCTAACCTAACTACAAGCAGAACAGAAATCAGTTACGTGGAACTAGGATAGTTTGTTATGACTTTTTGTTCAAAATATTATTAGTTCTTTCTGTGTTCTGTTTTCCAGAAGTTAAGAAAATAATTCTCTGCCTTTTGAGCTATTTGTAGCTTTTCAAGCAATGTATATACTTATGAGCAGATTTTGAAACATGTATTTTTCTCTCTCCTTGATTTCTCTGAAATTTGAAAGTCATTTGTAAGTATTCTCAATTTCTGACAATATAGTTATTTGCCTAAGTTCAACAAGAAACTGTTTTGTACTATAGGACATGATGAAGGGGCACTGGTTATTTTACCAAGGCTTAGGCTGGAATAGCATTTCCAGAAGTGTCCAGATTATGTTAAGGAATTAAGGTTGACTTTATAAGGCTAATAAAGAAAGCCCTTTTGAAAACTGGCCAGATACCTGTGGGGTAAAACCCCACAGCTGTGCGCCTTCACAAACTATGTGCTCCCTTTAAGCTCCAGAGGCAGGGGGACAGACTTCTGTGGAAGGCAACTCTGTCGATGACCCGGTATCCCTGGTCAGCATGGAACAGGGCCTGGGGATTAGGGCATAAAAACCCATCTCCAGTGACTCTGGCCATGTGGCTGTTAAGCCTGCAAAGAAGGGGTTAAAAACCTTTCTGCAGAGACACAGCCTAGGGGTTGATAAGTGAACTCTTATCGGAATATGTAGGCCTCCAGATTGCCAGAGACAGAAACCATAAATCTGCTTTCTGTAATACAATGAGTGTATAGTGCAACTTCAAGGTTTTACTCCCCTCTTGGTAGTCTCAAGTCTTTAGACAAACTCCCTTTTGCAGCTGTCTCAAGGTTTCAAACTTTGTGTCTTTTTGAAGGTTGAACTAACTTTAGAAAATAGTATGAATGCTTTGCTTGTTAATTAATAATGTGTACGTGACCAGCCAACTATAAAAGGTGGTCTTGAACAATAAAGCTTCGCTACTTCCACCAGAGGAGTAGTCTCTCTCTTTCACTATAATAATTCCAGATGCGAGACTACACCTGTAGTGACACTGTCTGTCTCTCGTGAAACCCCAACGCAACAGATACCCATCAGTAACCTTTCCTGATCTGTGGTAAGTAGCAAAGCTCGCTTGTTTGATGGGTCTGGAAATTGAAGTGCTTGGGGACCTCAAGAGAAGAGGAATTTACCCAATGCATACAGGTATCACATGGTGCAGATGAGACTTGGGCTCATGAAAGGCTTTTGAGAAAGTCCAGCCTGAAAAATTCCTTATAAAAGGTTCCAGCAAAGCCAAAGAGACTAGATGGCTAATAATAATTCTTACTGCACTTTATGCAAATAATCAGTATACTGAAGGTACAGTTTATTTTGGCAACTGATTTGGTTCTACTGTAATTTGTCTTTAATAAAGAGAGAAATTGGAGAGAGAGAAAAATAATTCAAAGGAAAAAGAAGAGGTGGTGGCCCACCTGTATTAGATTCCAGCCTTGACTGTACTGTGAACTCACAAAATGAGCCATAACTGTTGTAATAAATTGAACTGTTAAATGGGACTAAGAGACTGGCCAAAGAGTGTGGTGTGAGTGTGCATCTCGGGAGGAGACCTTGCATGGAAATGGGGAACAAGCAAGGGAAGTCCACCTCATGGACTACCATGTTGAAGCACTTTAAGAAGGGATTTGTAGATGACTACGACATGACTATGATGCTAGGAAAGCTAAGGAGTCTTTGTGAGCAGGAATGGCACCCTCTTTGAGATTGGATGGCCCTCAGAGGGAAGTTTAGAGAGATCCCTAGTGTCTGAGGTATGGCACAGAGTTACTGGAAAGGGGGGGGGGTGTCACACTGAGTAGTTTCCGTATATAGATACCTGGCTACAACTAGTAGTGAACCCACCACCTTGGTTGAGAGGGCAGGTTGAGACAGTGCTAGTAACACAGGGACAGAAAGGGAAAGTGCTTTCCACCCAACCTACAGTAGTGGTGCTGAAGATATTGGCAGATCTGGTACCCAGAGACATTGTTGAAGAGGCTGAGAAAGGGACACAGAAAACTACCAATTTGGCTTGAGTAAATGAGATTCTCCAAGGAAAGACTGAGAGTCCAGGCCAGTTCTATGAGAGGTTATGTGACATGTTTCAGATGTACACTCCCTTTGACCCTGAGAGCAGAGGATGGTTAACCAATCAGAGGATGGTTAATATGGCCCTAGTTAGCCAAAGCACTGAGGATATATGGTGAAAACTGCAGAAGCAGGAGGGGTTTTCAGGTATGAACACCTCACAACTCCTCGAAATAGCACATAAGGTCTTTGTGAATCGGGAAGCAGTGAGCCATAGAGAGAAAGACAGGCACATGAAGCGAAGGGTCAATCTCATAGCCACAGCTCTGAAAAGCATGAGGGGAGGACCTCCTCCCTTTCAAAGAGGACAAGGTCAAGGAGTGCAAGAAAGTAGGGGACCTAGAGTAAAAGGCCCCCCCCTTGTGAAGGGATCAGTGTGCAACTGGCCCAGAGACAGGGCATTGGAAGAATGAGTGTCCCCAGAGGCAAGGAAGTGTGAAAAATCCTGAGAGAGAGGCCATAGAACTGGAAGAGCAGGGAGCCCTCTGTAACTTAGTCCGAGAGGCCCTGCTACTGAAGGGACTGGACTCAGCTGCCCCCAGAGAGTCCATGGTCTAAGTAAGTTTCTAATTGATACTGGGGCTGAACACTCGGCGGTCACCCAGCCGGTAGCCCCTCTCTCGGACCACAGGACTAATGTCATAGGAACAACCGGAGCCACTGCTGAACAAGCCTTTTGTCTCCCTCAGAAGTGTTCCATAAGAGACCGCTAGGAAATATGCAGCTACAACTGCCCAAACCAGGTCTGGTGTCAGCCTTGACCATGCTTCGGGAGGAGGAGTGGAGGTTGTGACTCAGCCAAAGGAAGGACTGAGGCCCAAACTGGCCCAGCGGTGGCCGTGGGTCTGGATGAAAGATAACCCCCCAGGGCTATGCTCAAGGTACAGACTACCTATTGCGACATCTAGAGGTATGTGATTATAAAATTTCTAAGGAAAAGGCCCAGATCTGCCAGCAGCAAGTACCTCATCTAGGATTTATTATTCAGCAGGGAGGGAGGAATCTAGGCATGGAGAGGCAGCAAGTCGTTAGTCGCCTCCTCACCCCCACAAGCCAAAATCAAGTTTGGGAATTCCTAGGCACACTCAGTTTCTGTCCTCTTTGGATCCCCAACTTTGCCATCTTGGCTAGACCTCTGTATCAGGCAACTAAAGGAGAGGAAGGAAAACCCTTAGAGTGGAGAAGAGAACAGGAACATGCCCTCTCCCAGCTAAAGATGAGGCTAACAACTGCCCCTGCACTGGGATTGCCAGACCTAACCAAGCCCTTCACTCTGTATGTCTCAGAGAGATAAGATGGCTGTGGGTGTGTTAACCCAGCTGGTTGGATCCTGGCCAAGGCCTATAGTCTACCTCTCTAAGCAGTTAGATGGAGTGGCAAAAGGATGGCCACCCTGCTTATGGGCTCTAGCTGCTACTGCTCTCCTTGTGCAAGAAGCCGATAAGCTGACTCTAGGGCAGGATCTCAGAGTGAAAGTGCCCCACTCTGTGATCACTTTGATGAACACAAAGGGACATTTCTGGCTTTCTAATGCAAGACTAAGTACCAAAGCTTGATGTGTGGCAATCCACACATAATAGTGGAAGTGTGTAACACTTTGAACCCAGCCACACTCCTTCCAGCCAGTGGAAGAGAGACTGAGCATGACTGTGTAGAAATTACAGATAATGTGTACTCTAGCAGACCTGACTTGCATGACCAGCCTTGGACAGATGTAGACTGGGACTTGTATGTTGATGAAAGCAGTTATGTGATGGTACAAGGTGAGCAACGGGCTGAGTATGCAGGGGTCACCTTAACAGAGACTGTAGAGGCTAAGCCCCTACCCCAAGGAACATCAGCTCAGAAGGCTGAGTTAATTGCCTTGACTCGAGCCTTAGAACTAAGTCAAGGGAAAAATGTGAATGCTTTTCTGACACTCCAAGTACAAGGGGCATTGTATAAGAAGGGACTATTAAATTCTGGGGAAAAGGACATTAAGTATCAGCAAGAGATACTTCAGTTTCTAGAGGCAGTATAGAAAGCCAGGAAGGTGGTAGTGATGCACTGCCGTGGATATCAAGATGTTTCCACCATCACTTAAGGGAACACTAGGGTTGGTACTGAGGCAAAAAGGGCTGCATCCAAACCATACCAGGTGTCATGAGTGGCTCCCCTCATCTCTTGGGTTCCGGAGCTCTCACCTATCTACTCCTGGGAGGAGAAGGAATGGTTCGCAGCAGAGGGGAGCCAGGAAGCAGAGGGAGGATGGATAAAGATGCCAGACGGACAAGTAGCAGTCCCCCAGATTCTAGGAGCCACAGTGGTGACAAGAGTATTTGATGAGGCTCAGCGCCTATAGCTCAACCGGCTAAGGTGCCAGCCACATACACCTAAGGTGGCGGGTTCGAATCCCCAGCCCAGACCTGCCAAACAACAATGACGGCTGCAACCAAAAAATTGCCAGGCGTTGTGGTGGGCGCCTGTGGTCCCAGCTACTTGGGAGGCGGA
>NW_003852396.1:34466601-34471506 GCF_000181295.1 Otolemur garnettii
AAGTTGCTGGGACAGTACTTCTAGATCTCCCAACTGGAAGTCCTGGCCAAAACTGACAGTCTACAGTGTGTCACCTGCAACCAGTTCAATGCATGCCAAGGACTGATGGTACCCCCAAGAATCCAGTCATATGGATCAATGCCTTTCACAGACTTCCAGGTAGACTTTATTAAAATGCCCAAGTTTAGAAGGAACAAGTACTTGCTGGTGATGATCTATCAGACTTGGAGTAGGTAAAAGCCTTCCCCTCCAGGATAAAAAGAACTCCTGAATTAGCAGAAATATTGTCCAGAGAAATTGTCCCATGGTTTAGGTTGACACTCTGGTTTAAATTTAACAATGGGCTAGCCTTCTTAACAGAACTAGTGCAAATGATAAGCTAAAGCTTTGAATAACTTATAGGCCTCAAAGCTTAGACAGGTTAAAGTGTATGGACAGGACCATAAGAGCAGAAATTTGTGAACTCTGCCAGAAAGCAAAGCTTAATTAGATACAGGCCTTGCCACTGGGGTTGTTCAAAGAGGCCTCTGCCAATTCTCTGCAATTTAGCAGGAACTTCTAAAAGAACTGGGAAAGACTGAACTGAAAAGATAAAAACCCTAGAAAGAGTAGCAGGGAAAGTCTCCACTGAGGTAATTAACTGTGTTCTGTTCAGTCTTTTGTGTCTGTACATCCTTTCTCTCTGGAGGATCAAGGGGACCAAGTCTAGGTCTAGAACTTGTCCCCCTGAAACTAAGGTAGAAAGGACTTTCCATCATCATCCTGACCACATGCACAGCAGTGAAGGTGGAAAGAATCCTCACCTGGAGTCATCACAGTTGCCTGAATAGGACTTCATTGCCCCTTGGGAAGTAAAGTTAACTCAAGACAGTCAACATGCCCTGCTCCAGTCACATACTAAAAGCTGACTGCTCAATGCATGGCTGAAGCCTGAGGAAACTCCTCAAGGGACTTGTCTTAATTGGACTTTGGACTTTGGGAAAAGGAAGGGAAAATGTCACAGGAAAAAGTAAAAACTTACATGTGTATTAGCCCACCACCCCAGTACTATTAAGGACTGAGTAGAGAACCCAAGAAAAGTCACAATCCCTAAAACCTCAGTGCTAAAAGATAATATTGGCACCTGCAGAAACAAGCTGATATTGAGACCCCACATTAAAAATATATTAGAGTCTCAAAAGGGGGGAATGAGAGAGGATACCTGAGAAGGGCGAGGTCTGGGAGCAGGTCTTCTCAGGTAAACCACAAAGATGCATCTGCAGGGTCCTCTCCATGGTGACTCAGCTCTTGGGAATTTGTAGGCTTAACTTCCTGGAACCTGGAAATTTCCAAGTTCTGTGAAGTCCTGTGGTTCTGTGGAGGCTGGACTAGCATCTCCCACTTGATTCAAACTGGCCAATGAGAAGGGTACTTGTGGGGTGGAACTTTTTGACTGTCAATAAAAAGGGAAAGACCAAGCCAGTTGAAAAGCGCCGCCATTTGGAAATCTATGCCATAAGCTTCTGGCCGATTAATAAAGCCCTTCCTCTAATAAACATGGTGTTTGGGTGCTCTTTCTCTCAGATGGGCCTCGTCTTCCTGCAACAGTTGCAGTCCTCAAAGATCTGAAAAAGATGGTAGAATCCCTAGGTAAGAGAATGGAGCAGGCAGAAGAAAGGATCTCTGACCCTGACCACAAAGTTTTTGAATGTGCCCAAGCACTCAAACATGAAGAGAAATGGAGAGCAAAAATGGGTCACTCTCTCAGAGAACTCTGGGATAATTTGAAGAAAACTAATATTTGCTTTATAGGAATCTCTGAAGGTGACAAAGTTGCTTCACAAAATACAGAGACTCTTCTTCATGAAATTATGAAAGAACTTTCCAGACATGCCAAGAGATTCTGAAATTTGAATAGCAGACAGTTTCAGAACCCCAGCAGAACTCAACCCAAACAAGACACTTCCCAGGGACATCATAATTAACTTCACTAAAGTTAATATGAAAGAGAAAATTCTGAAAGCAGCTAGACGTAACAAAACCATAACCTACAAGGGGAAGAATATTAGAATGAATGCAGATCTCTCTGTTGAAACCTTTCAGGCTAGAAGAGGGTGGTCATCGACTTTTAATCTCCTAAAACAAAATAACTTTCAACCCAGGATCCTGTATCCAGCTAAACTGAGTTTCATTTATAGTGGAGAAATTAAATACTTTAATGACATTCACATGTTGAAAAAATTCACCATAACTAAACCAGCATTCCAAGATATTCTCAGACCTATCCTCCATAATGACCAGTGCAATCCTCCCCCACATAAGTAAAGTCACACAGAAAATTTTGATCAAATTCCAACTTCCTCAGTGGTGAAAGGATTAAAGAAGTCCACTGGACTTTTGAAAATTTCAAAACCCAAAATTATACCAGGCTTATCAATATTCTCAATCAATGTGACTGGTTTAAATTGCCCTCTAAGAGGAATAGGCTGGCTGGCTGGAAACAAAAACTCAGGCCAGATATCTGCTTCATACAAGAATCTCATCTTACCTTAAAAGACAATTATAGACTCAGAGTGAAGGGATGGTCATCTATATTTCACGCAAATGGAAAGCAGAAAAAAGCAGGCATTGCAATTTTATTCGCAGATACAATAGGCTTTAAACCAACAAAAGTAAGCAAGGAGAAGGATGATCACTTTATATTTGTTAAGGGTAATACTCAATACAATGAGATTTCAATCATCAATAGTTATTCACCCAACCAGAATGCACCTCAATTTATAAGAGATACTTTAATAGACATGAGCAACTTGATTTCTCCTAGCTCCATCATAGTTGGAGATTTTAATACTCCTTTGGCAGGGTTGGATACATCCTCCAACAAGAAGCTCAGCAAAGAAATTTTAGATTTAAACTAAACCATTCACTATTTGGATTTAATGGACATCTACAGAACATTTCACCCTAACAAATCTGAATACACATTTTTCTTATCAGCCCACGGAACATATTGAAAAATCAACCGCATCTTAGGTCATAAGTCTAACCTCAGCAAATTTAAAAGAATAGAAATTATTCCTTGCATCTTCTCAGACCATCACGGAATAAAAGTGGAACTTAGTAACAACAGGAATCTGCAGACTCATACAAAAACATGGAAGCTAAATAACCTTATGCTGAATGATAGGTGGGTAAGAGACAAGATCAAAAAGGAAATTACCAAATTTTTGGAACAAAACGATAATGAAGATACCAGTTATCAGAATATCTGGGATACTGCAAAGGCAGTCGTAAGAGGGAAATTTATAGCATTGCAAGCCTTCCTCAAAAGAATGGAAAGAGAAGAAGTTAAAGACTCAATGGGACATCTCAAGCAACTGGAAAAGGAAGAGCACTCCAATCGCAAACCCAGTAGAAGAAAAGAAATAAACAAAATTCTAGCAGAATTAAATGAAATTGAAAACAAAAGAATTATATAACAGATCAATAAATCAAAAAGATGGTTTTCTGGAAAGATCAATAAGATAGATAAACCTTTGGCCAACCTAACCAAGGAAAAAAGAGTAAAATCTCTAATTTCATCAATCAGAATTGGTAAAGACCAAATAACAACAGACTCCTCAGAAATTCAAAAAATCCTTAATAAATATTACAAGAAACTTTATTCTCAGAAACATGAAAATCTGAAAGAAATTGACCAATACTTGGAAGCAAGCCACCTTCCAAGTCTTAGCCCAAAGAAACTGGAAATGTTGAACAGGCCTATATCAAGTTCTGAAATAGCATCAACAATACAAAATCTCCCTAAAAAGAAAAGCCCGGGACCAGATGGCTTCATGTCAGAATTCTACCAAACCTTCAAGGAGGAACTAGTACTTATACTATTTAATCTTTTCCAAAATATAAAAAAAGTAGGAATACTACCCAACACATTCTATGAAGCAAACACCTTGATTCCCAAACCAGGAAAAGACCCAACAAAGAAAGAAAATTATAGACCAATATCAATAATGAATATTGATGTGAAAATATTCAACAAGATCCTAACAAACAGAATCCAGCAACACATCAAACAAATTATACACCTCAACCAAGTGGGTTTTATCCCAGGATCTCAAGGATGGTTCAACATAAGTAAAGCTATAAACGTAATTCATCACATAAACAAATTAAAAAACAAAGACCATGTGATTCTCTCAATTGATGCAGAAAAAGCTTCAGATATTATCCAGCATCCCTTCATGATCAGAAGACTTAAGAAAATTTGCATGGAAGTGGCATTTCTCAAATTGATAGAGGCCATCTACCGCAAGCCCACAGCCAATATCGTACTGAATGGAGTTAAATTGAAATCATTTCCACTCAGATCAGGAGCCAGGCAAGGTTGCCCATTGTCTCTATTGCTCTTTAACATGGTAATGGAAGTTTTAGCCATCACAATTAGGGAAGAAAAGGCAATCAAGGGTATCCATATAGGATCAGAAGAGATTAAACTTTCACTCTTCACAGATGATATGATTGTATATCTGTAAAATACAAGGGATTCTACTACAAAACTCTTAGAAGTGATCAAGGAATACAGCAGTGGCTCAGGTGACAAAATCAGCACTCATAAATCGGTAGCCTTTATATATACCAACAACGTTCTAGCTGAAAAAATAGTCAAGAACACTATCCTGTTTACAGTAGTGCCAAAGAAGATGAAATATCTGGGAGTTTACCTAACAAAGGACATGAAAGATCTCTATAAAGAGAACTATGAAACTCTAAAAAAAGAAACAGCTGAAAATGTTAACAAATGGAAAAACATACCATGCTCATGACTAGGAAGAATCAACATTGTTAAAATGTCCATACTACCCAAAGCAATATATAATTTTAATGCAATCCCCATTAAAGCTCCACTGTCATATTTTAAAGATCTTG
>NW_003852396.1:34472850-34474166 GCF_000181295.1 Otolemur garnettii
AATTTTATATGAAAGCTATAACCTAATAACAGCCCAAGAATATGGGGAGGGGAGAATGGGTGAAGGGAGGGGGATTGGAGGGATCATTTCTGTGGTTTATCTTACAAGGGTACAAGTGAATCTTTCTAAGAGTAGAATATGAACATTTTAACACAATGACTAAGAAAATGACATGAAAGCTATATTAACCAGTTTGATGGAAGTGTTTCTGATTGTGTGTGAAAACACCACACTGTACCCCAATATTACATTAATGTGCATAGTTACCATTCAAAAAAAATAAATAAACAAATAAATAAATCATTAGCATTGTTAAAAAGTCCATACTACCCAAAGGAATATATAATTTTAATGCAATCCCTATTAAAGTTCCATTGTCATACTTTAAAGATCTTGACAAAATAATACTTCATTTTATATAGAATCTGGAAAAAACCCTGAATAGCCAAGACATTACTCAGAAATAAAAACAAAGCAGGAGAAATCACACTACCAGACATCAGACTATACTGTAAATCCATAGTGATCAAAAGAGCATGGTATTGGCACAAAAAACAGAGAGGTAGATGTATGAAACAGAATAGAGAACCAAGAGATGAACCCAGCTACTTACTGTTATCTGATCTTTAACAAGCCGATTAAAAACATTGAATGGGGAAAAGATTCCCTATTTAACAAATTGTGCTGAGCTAACTGGCTGGCGACCTGCAGAAGACTGAAACTGGATCCACACCTTTCACCACTAACTAAGATTAACCTGATTAAGATTCACTGGATTAAAGATTTAAATTTAAGACATGAAACTATATAAATACTAGAAGAAAGTATAGAGAACACACTTGAAGAAATCAGCCAGGGTGAAAATTTTATGATGAAAACCCCTCAGGCAATTGAAGCAACATCAAAAATACATTACTGGGACCTCATCAAATTAAAAACTTCTTCATAGCCAAGAAAACAATAAGTAAAACAAACAGACACCTCACAGAATGGGAGACGATATTTGCTGGTTATGTCTCCAACAAAGGTTTAATAAGCAAAATCTGCAGAAAACTCAAAAGTATTAACAAGAAGAGAACAAATGATCCCCTCTCCAGGTGGGCAAGGGACTTGAAGAGAAACTTCTCCGAAGAAGACAGGTACATGGCCTTACAGATATATGAAAAAATGCTCACCATCTTTAATCATCAGAGAAATGCAAATCAAAACTACTTTGAGATATCATCTAACACCAGTAAGATTAGCCCATATCACAAAATCCCAAAATCACAGATGCTGGCGTGGTTGTGGAGAAAAGGGAACACTTCTACACTGCT
>NW_003852396.1:34474466-34487543 GCF_000181295.1 Otolemur garnettii
AGATGGAGACTTTACCTCCTTCATGTTTACATGGATGGAGCTGTAAAATATTCTTCTTAGCAAAGTATCTCAAGAATGGAAGAAAAAGTATCCAAAGTACTCAGCCCTATTATGAAACTAATTTATAGCTTTCATAGGAAAACTATAACCTAATTTTAGCCGAAGAATATGGGGAAAGGGGAGAGGGAGGGGAGGGGAGGGGGAGGATGAGTGGAGGGAAGGTGATTGGTGGGATCACGACTATGGTTCATCCTATAAGAGAGATACATGTGAATCTCTCTAAATGTAGAATATAAATGTCTTACAATAAGAAAAAGACATGAAGGCTATGTTAACCAGTTGGATGGAAGTACTACAAATTGTATATAGAAAGAGCACTCTGTACCACATGATAGTATTAATGTTCACAGCTATGATTTAATAAAAAAAATAAAATTAAATAAAATTTAAAAAGTGGATAGTGTTGATTGAAAATATACAATAACATCAGACTTGTAACCCAATACTACCATTATAAATCTAATATCAAATTTATTTGATCAGGTATGAATATATACTTAAATAAGCATACTGAATATTAATAAGAGAAACATATTATGAGTGCAGTAGGGGAAACAGGAGAAATATTGAACTGTGGTTGGACTGTGCAGAAAAAAAAAATGAAAATAAGGCAAAAGAAGGCCCTTGATGAAATTGATACTTGGTCCCATTACTTGAAGAGTACAAATAATTCACATGACGTTTTGAAAAACTAAAAAATAAAGGAATAAATCATCTTTCCTAACTAATATTCTCTTGTATGTAAATCTCATTTGTATATTGTCCCCCTACAGCAAAAATTATTATAGGACTTCGCTGTCTGCAAAACATATATATTTTCTCAGTAAGACCCTGTTCACTTTTCTCTTGCATTTTTAACTTTATAATACCATGGTAAAGTGATGTTAAGTTAACACTCATCCATTCAACAGCATGGTTTGGACTGTACCTATCTAACAAGCATGTCCCACAAGCCCAAAAAGAATTTCTGAGTTACCTCATTGTATCTGTGGAAGGTGCTGAGTGTGTATAGGCATTATGAGCATGGATATATATAAAGGAGAATTTGTATGTAAGATCTCTGCACACAGTCAATGTAGGGCTGAATTGGCAGGGGTTCCTTCTTGCACAGAATGAAGAAAAGTTTTATTCTCCCATGTGCCTACCTATCTACACCAGAAGGACCTTGTGGTCCCAAGGGAGGATTGATTGAGAAGTTCCCAGGAGAAGAGTTTCTGAGGCTTTGGGTATGGCTACCCTCCAACACTGCTGAAAAGCTCCAATATCAGTAGAACAAGACCTCATCCTTCACATTCTCTGTAAGTGAATCTGGATAAAAGGTGTAGAGGGGGAGGCTATACCAAGATTATCCAGAGGACTTGAGAGAGCCATGCCTTCAATGCCAGACTGTGTTCCTCTCCATTCCCAGGTCCAGACTGCTAAGTAGCCTGAAAATGCGGTACAAGAGATTGCATTCTGCCTCAGGTCAGGTGACCCATGTGTGAGCCTGTTCTCTGGGATCTTCTCTCCTTTGTCCTGCTCTGGGCAGAAATGCAGAGAAGCTAAAGTCTGTCCAGAGGAGATTGATGGGTAGAAAAGATATAAACTGCATATCTGGTTAAGAAAATTTGGATTTCATAACTATGAATATGGAAATTTTAGGACTCTAGGACAAAGAATCCACCTACAAATGCTTGAACTATAGGCTAGGAATGAAATTTAGTTTATATAATTTCAGAGATTTGAAACAAAGACCACAGATCGGGCCAATGGGAGTTAGTATGTAGTTCAACAGATTTCTGCTAAATCTTAAGAACTGGTTAAACTACTTCTGCCAAAAACAGAAACTATGCCAAGAGGACCAGAAGATCAATGAGCTACCTGTCACTGGATGCACTCAGTAATGTCAGAAATTATATGGGGCAAAGATGTCTCATAGGCCTGTGTGAGACTTAGGATGGTAGGTGATATTTAACACCTGGGAAAGGCTTAGGCTGCAAGTCTCTGCTGTTAGTCTTGACGTTGACTTCTCTGGCTTCCTCATCCTGCCCATGGCTAGAAGTAGAAAACATCAGCTCTCTATAGCCTCAGCTCTAGCCCTGCCATTGGCTCATCCTGAGCGCAAACCAAGACTGAAAGAGGAGAGTCGGAAAAGAGCAATTGTGTTCTCACCTGCTTTCCTCCTAGGTCTGAGTAAGTTATTGAAAGATTTATGTAGGTCCAGGTAGGTTGTTCAAAGAATTATGTTGGAAGAGTATGCAAGAACATTCTAGAAAAACAGAAAAGGAAAAAAGGAAGAGGCAGTGAGTGAGGGGAAGAGATAAAATAATCCTCCTATATAATCCTGAGAAGTTTCATGCTAGTGCAAAAAATAAACATCCCAAAGCTCTTCCAGAAACAAAAACTTACTTTTTGCCCCAGGCTTCTCCATGGATCCTTTGGCCTGAATCTCTAAATCTTGCATTTGCCTCTACCCTCCAAAGGTCACCGCCAGATTCTCCCTGTTTTATTTCATTCTTTCTAGGAGTATATTGTGATCCCTGAAAAGGAAGATCTTCCTGGATGTGGTGAGATTTGGGGCTGTGATTTTGGAATGTAAAAACTTTTCAGGGTGTAGGATCAGAGGGTGCAATGGGAAAAAAAATAAAAGACAAAAAATTGAATGAGGAACATCATGCTTTAAAAGAGACATTAGGCATTTAACAGCCTGAAGCTGCACAAGCTGTGGCCACAAGCAAAGGCAGTAGGGTTGGATCAATTGTGTGAGTTCTGGGCTTAATGTGTCCTATTAGATTGTGCTCTAAGCTCACATGTGAATGTATTCAAAGAGAAAGAGAAAAGAAAAGGCAGAGTTCAGTGAACATAGTGCCCAGAAGGTAGTGAATAATCTCTAATAGCCAACTCAAGTGTGTCAATTATGTTCTGTGCATTACTATCTTAAAGGCAGCCTCCATTTCCAGTGTTCCTATTCTCAATAGCCACTCCACCAAGGAAAAGCACAAAACTGCTAGACAGGATAAACACAGATTGGAGGATGGCAGGGATGAAGTTATGAAAGAGGACAGGAAATCAGAGCATATAGCTATGGAAATGATTTTGTCATCTATATTGAATCCTTAAGGGTTTCCCCCTTCAGACCAAAACCAGGAAATGAGACACAACATAAAAGTGAACTAAGGGATGAATTGGGCCCTATGAACAGTGGAAAGCAGGAGTCGGAGTTCTAACAGAAAGAAAAGGGACATTCCAGAGTGCTGGAAAATTTCCCTTAGAATTGTGTATGCCTGAGGAGTAAGAATGGGGAAGAAAATCCTGAAAAGATATATCAAAGAAAAATGGCAAGTAAGACATGCGTTTCTATTAATAGGGCACTGGAAACAGACATATTCATGTTTTCAGTGGCCTTGGACCAGAAGAAATCATTTAGTCTTTCATCTTTTCCATATTCAAATCATGGAAAACCACTAAATTTTAATTCGTCTATATGAAAGATAAATTGTTGAAATAGTCAACTTACACTATAACTTCAGAATATCTTGAGTGCAAATGAAACAGTTTATTTAAAATTTATTTAAAACTTGCCAAAGCCATTCCTAATGTACACAATTATCAATAAGAGAAAGCAGTTGGGAGATTCTCTCAGGTTCTTTCACATATCAGGAGGGAGGGTCATCCCTGGCAGACTTGAAAGGGAATGAGAGGTTCCAGAAGAGAGAAGACAGGAAACCTGGGAGGGATGGCCTGGCTTATCCTCCCAGGGGGAGCAAAAGAACAGCTGAGCAAGGGCAGAAACTGTACTTGGGGACCAGGAAAGACATAATTAAAGCTAAAAATACTATTTGAACTTCTTTCAAAGTGTAAGTTTCTGTCAGTATGAAAATAGTGTACAGTTTCTGTGTTTATGGCTTTGTTACAACTTCGTTTCTTGTTATTATCCCTTCATCACAAAACTATTTCTTCTCTAACAGATTCAATGTTAAAAATTATTAATTATGTTCTAGGAGAAGTTTTTTTCCTTTTCATAGGATTTTTCGGACAAGTACATGTCCTGAAATTATTTCTTAGGTCTGAAAACCTTTAAAAATTAATTCAATCTGATCTTCCATATTAGGCACAATTACGATTAGAATAATAAATGGGTCACTACAAAAGTGTTGATACAGACTGTTATGGTCCCTTATTCACTTCCTTATTCACTTCCTTATTCACTTCCAAGAAGCACAGGCAACAGCATCTTTTCTGATTCACCCATGCAAGTTTTAATTTCTTTGGCTTATTGGTATTACTGGGAGGGGGTTCTTTATTACCATCTGTGTGGATTTTATGTTTCTTGACTTTTGTGTATCTCAAAACTTTCATATTGACCCACATGCCATATCACTTTATTTGCAATTATTGTTCACTATCGTATCCCCCATGTTAGAGTTAGTTCTTCCCTCTACTTGTGTAATAATTTGTATGTAACTCTATTATTGTTTATTTATCATTTGTTTTTATGTATTGCCCATCATTTACCAGTGAAGCTATATTTTTCTTTCTTTGAGAATGAGGATAGTTCCTTTTCTAAGTTTGTGACTCTATTACCTAACAAAATGCTAGTGCAAAAGGCTGAATGATAAGAGAATAACAGCAACATTGAATTACTCTCTAACTGGGATACCTCGTTCATTATATTCGAGATGGAAAAGGGAAACCGAAAGGGAGTAAAAAACTTTAAGGATAAACTTGATCAATATTGAGTTACTGTCTGGATGGGATATGTATCAGATACCTCATTTACCTCATTTACCTTATATTTGAGATGGAAAAGGGAAATGGAAAGGGAGTAAAAAAACTTTAAGGATGAATTTGATCATTCCCATGGTACAACTGTCAGAGGAACCAATTTATCATCTAGGACAGTGGTTCTCAACTTGTGAGTCACAACCCAAGGGAACTGAATTAAAGGGCCGCGGGATTAGGAAGGTTGAGAACCACTGATCTAGTTTAAGACAGGTATTGCTCCATCATAGTTATGTGGAATGACTTGTGCTCCTTTTAATACTATTTGTTCCTGAATTTGGAAATTCTACAAATATTAAGAACTACCTAATACATAAAAATGAATAAATTATTTGGTGGGTTTTATACCTATCAAAATGAATATTTAGATGTAAAGGAAATTAATTTTATTTTCAGTGTATAAATCAAGATCTTTAATTTAACAAAATCAGTAAGGTGGAAAGGTTAAAATACAAATCTGGGACATTTATCTGAGTCCATTGTGCCATGCTGTTCTAGCTATTCTCAAGTACTATAAAAGTTTAATCATAGATATGGTAGTCGATGTGAATATAAAAAATAAAACAAATAATAAACACGAATACAAATTAAGAGGCTCTTAACCAGTTTGATGAAAATATTTTGAATTGTATATAAAACCAGCACATTGTACCCCATGACTGCATTAATGTACACAGTTATGATTTAATTTTTTTAAAAAATTGAGAACCTCACCTATCACACAAAAGCATTTTCCTAATTAGTATCTTCTTTTTAGTTTCTGTAAAGTTATGACAATTCTTTAGAAAATAAACATTAAACAAATCAAATACATATAGATGAATTAAACTACCTGAGTTCACTCTTCTGTTTAAAGTGACAGGTATACCTCAGTAAACAGCTCTGAGGATAAACAGATGAATTCACTTGGCTATAGATAACCTGCTATAATCCAGAACTTGTACCTAGAAAAATGAGTATTTTTATCCTTGTGTCTCAATATTTAGCAGCTAACTTTTAATCCTAACTTTACAGGACACTAAAGGAAAGTTTTAGAAATATATGAACAAAAAACAAAAACAAAAAAAAATGAGAGCACACCAAAATGGAACCATTTCCAATGATGTTTCAAACTTCATCCTGAACTGTTTTGTCAGATCCCCCATTTGGCAGCGCTGGCTGTCCCTGCCCCTCAGCCTCCTCTTCCTCCTGGCCATGGGGGCCAACGCCACCCTCCTGATCACCGTCCGGATGGAGGCCGCTCTGCACCAGCCCATGTACTACCTGCTCAGCCTCCTCTCCCTGCTGGACATCGTGCTCTGCCTCACCGTCATCCCCAAGGTCCTGGCCATCTTCTGGTTTGACCTCAGGTCTATTGGTTTCTCTGCCTGTTTCCTCCAGATGTACATCATGAATTGCTTCCAAGGCATGGAATCCTGCACATTCATGGTGATGGCCTATGATCGTTACGTAGCCATCTGCCACCCACTGAGATACCCATCCATCATCACTGACCAATTTGTAGTCAAAGCCGCCATCTTCATTTTGGCCAGAAACGTCCTTATAACTGCGCCCATTCCCATTCTCTCAGCACGGCTTTATTACTGTGGGAAAAATGTCATTGAGAACTGCATCTGTGCCAATATGTCTGTCTCCAGGCTTTCCTGTGATGATGTCACTATCAATCGCATTTACCAATTTGCTGCAGGCTGGACTTTGCTAGGATCTGACCTTGTCCTCATCTTCCTCTCCTACATCCTTATACTGAGAGCTGTGCTGAGACTCAAGGCAGTGGGTGCTGTGGCCAAGGCCCTAAGCACATGTGGCTCCCACTTCATCCTCATCCTCTTCTTAAGCACCATCCTTCTGGTCTTGGTCCTCACCCATGTGGTTAAGAAGCAGGTCTCCCCTGATGTGCCAGTCTTTCTTAATGTCCTCCACCATGTCATCCCTGCAGCCCTCAACCCTATCGTTTATGGGGTGAGAACCCAGGAGATCAAGCAAGGAATCCAGAGGTTACTGAAGAAAGGCTGGTGATAAGGGCAACTGAATCTCTGAATTTCTAAAATAAGATTTTTTAAATTATTAATGAGTGAGTAGGTTGAAACTTTTATCTATAATCTCAAACTAATTGATATTATTTTCTAAAAGTTCAGTTTCATTTTGTTTCCTTTTCTTTCAGTCTTTCATTATAAATATCTTTGGCCCTTTCTTCATTTCAATGTTTATAATCTTGTGTTGTCTAAACAGTGGCATTCCTTGAAGCAGGTTCTAAAGTGAGAAAGTTATGTTCCTGAGTACACAACCGTTTACATGATATGAATGCTATAGTCTTAAAAATACACTTCAAGTATTTTATGTATTATATTGTGTAATGTGTCCTTATTCTCATTCTCACAGAAGGGAACATATTGGAGAAAAATATAGCAGTTGAAATTTCAGCCCTGAGTGATGGGAGGTTGCTGCTGGCTTTCAGTTAGGTCTTTCTCATTCTCTTTCCACATCATTACCTTTATCTGTTTGTCTCTATTTCTTCCTCTTCTCTTTTGCTCTGTAAGACAAGGTAAACTTTTGTAATATGCTCTACAAGAGGGAACATTGTTCCCTTATTGCTCATGTGTGTGACAATTACTAACATGTGTTCTTACCTATACAAGACCCCTAAATCCTCCTACTCATTACATCTTTGCTTAGATCACTTATCTTTTAGATCCATACGATAACACATATGATATGCAAACATAGCTTCACTATTAAATCAATGGATTCTGAGGACTGTCATGTATTATTCAGTAATAATACTGAAATATGAAATAGCTTAGATGAACATTATTTTGTCATTTATTAGATTACTTCCTAAGCATATCCTGTGTCCTATGAATTATTTTATTAAAAGATAGTTAAAAAAAATGAGTAGAACACTGTTGTTGTTTTGAAGAGCTCAAATTTTGTTTGGAAAGAATACAAATATGAGTACCAGGAGTATATTACTTTCAAGTGGAGAACAATGAAGATTGAACAAGGTCCATGTATGGGCAGTATGATATTTGGCAGCCTAAGAAATCACTGAATAGAGAGGTAGAAGGTTGAGTAGAAGGCCTTGCACAGTCACAGACAGAAAAATGTCAAGCTTCTGCTTGAGAATAAATCAGGTCATCTCACTGTGTTTTTCTTTACAAGACTGGCCTCATCTCACTGTGCTTTATATTCTCACATATTACTTGAAAATAGTGAACAATTCATTGTAGAATATTCTTTCTGGATAAAAGCTATTTTACTTCAATAACAACTTATAATATGCATGACCATTTTTGACCCTAAAAGAAAACTCTTGCAATAGTCCAACATGAATCTATGCCCAAAGTCTTGCCCTTTCAAGCTTAACTGAAAGCCTATGGGATTAAACCTGAGTCTGCAAAACTCTGTTCTACTTCTTCATATTGCTGTTAAAAACAATGAATTAGTATTTAATCTCTTCACTCTTGGATATCCTATGAGCTAGAAGTTGAAATATAAATTTTTACTAACATATAGAAAGCAATTATTACACTAGGCCCTATGGCTCAGGCCTAGAATCCCAGCATTTGGGGGCAGGAGAAAAGGTAGGAGGATTGTTTGAGGTTAAGAGTTTGAAACTAACCAGAAATAAAATGAAAGACTATCTCATGAATAAATAAACAAACAAATAAATAAATAAAACTAAAAGCATGTAATCTATAATCAACATTCTAATCAAGATTTTTTAGAAGTGAAATCACAAAATATTAGAGTAGAAATTATGACTCAATACTAAGACATCACTTTCCAAATTATTTATCAAATAATTAAATTATTACTCCAGCATTTCCAGCATAATTGCCCCATGGACAAACCTAATACCATGGATTGAAAGCAAGTAATACTGGCTGTATGCAATAAAGCTTAGGAGAAGAGTAGGAACCCAAATCCCCGACAGGAACACAGTTTCTTGTCAGTCAGTGTGTAAAACTTTCCTGTCATTGACAAAGTACTTATTTATATTTTTTCCAATTGCACAATTTTAAATCTCTAATGTCGTGAACTCTATTTTATGTACATGAAGAGAAGATCACTTGTAGTGCTATATCATTTTAATAAATATTTTTATTCCTATAAGAGTGGTAACCCAACTACAGCCCAAGATAAAGGAGAAAGAGGAGGGGGAGGGGAAGAGAGGCCAGTGGATGGGTGGAGGAGGTTAATTGGTGAGACCACACCTATGGTGCATTTTACAAGGGTAAGGTCAAATCTATACTCATGTAGAGTATAAATGTCTTAACACAATAATTAATAAAATGAGGTGAAGGCTATGTTAACCTGTTTGATGAAGGTATTTCAAATTATATATAAAACCAACACATTGTACCCCATAAATGCATTAATGTACACAGCTATGACTTAATTTAAAAAAAAAAAGAGTGGCACTGCATTTTAGTTGGAGATTCCATAAAGTGGATGATATTTAGTGGAACAAAATGTGCTTGGTAGAGATTGACTGATTTAATATTAATTAACTGAGCCTTTTCTATGTATCAGCCACTATATCAAAGTTACATTAAAAAATTAGTCTTGGCCACAAAGAGCTCAAAGCCGAGTAAGAAAGGGGATAACAAGATGGTGAAATGTCGATTTGGGAGTGTGTACAGTTGAAACGAAGCTACCTGAAGACAGAGATGGTCAACATGATCATTGCTAATCCCTAAAATCAACTCCATAACTGAATTCTTTATTAATTATTTTGCTTATTTCAGAATATTATAGAGGTACAAATGTATGGATACATGAATTACTTTCATAAACTTTGACTTGAAGTTATAAGTGTACCCATCACCTAAATATTGTGCATTGTACCAGATTGGTGTGAATTTGCCTCTCTCCTTTTGCCCCATCCTGCCTGCTTACTTTGAGATTTACTACCATATGTGCATCTGGGTGTTGATCAGTTAGCTCCAATTTAATAGTGAGTACACCGTGGTTTTTGTTTCCCATTCTTATGATACTTAGAAGAATAGGCTCCAGCTCCATCCAAGTGGTTACTAAACATACTATTTGACTTTGTATGGCTGAATATTACTCTATCATATACATATACCATGTTTTATTAATACAATTATGAGCACTTGTGTTTATTCCACATCTTTGTGATTGTGAGGTATACTGTGAGAAACATTTGAGTGCATGTGCCTTTTTTTTTAATATATAGAATGACTTTTTTTCCTTTGGGTAAATACCTAATTGCAGAATGGCTGGATCAAATGGTAGGTCTACTTTTAGTTCTTTGAGGTATTCCCATAAAAATGTTCATAGGGGTTAGACTAGTTTGCTATCCTGCCAATAATATATGAATGTTCCTTTCTCTCCACATCCGTGCCAGCATCTATTGTTTTGGGACTTTTTGATAAAAGCCATTCTCACTGAAGTTAGGTGATAGCACATTGTGGTTTTGATTTGCATTTCCCTGATGACTAGAGGCAGTTTTCCTATATTTATTGACCATTATCTATCTTCTTTTGAAAGCTTTTCTGTTCATGTCTTTCATTCACTTTGTTATGGGGTTGTTTGATTTTTTTCCTACTGATTTGATTCAATCGTTTATATATTCTGGTTATCAGCCCTATATCAAATGAATAACATGTAAACATTTTCTCAGATTCTATCAGCTATCCATGTGCTCTATTGATTATTTTCTTGTCTGTGCAAAAGCTTTTTAATTTAATCAAGTTCCATTTGTCAATTTTTGTTTTTACTATGATTGACTTTGGGGTCTTCTTTGAAATTCTTTTCCTAGGTTGATCTCTATAAGAGTTTTTCCACCATTTTCTTCCAGAATTCTTATATTTTCATGCGTTTAGTATAAGTCTGTTATCCATCATGAGTTAATTTTTGTGAGTATTGAGAGGTGTGGATCCTGTTTCAATCTCCTTCATGTAACTATCTAATTTCCCAGCACCATTTATTCTTTTCCCAATTATATGTTATTGTCTGCTTTGTCAAATATCTGATGGCAATATGAAGATGGTTTTATATCTGGGAATTCTGTTCTGATCTATTGGTCTATGTCTCTGTTTTTGCATCAGGACGACACTGTTTTTTACTATAGCCTTGTAATATAACTTGAAGTCTGGTCAAGTGGTGCCTCCCTATTTGTCCTTTTTGCTTAAGATTGTTTTGGCTATTGGCTCCTTTCTACTTCCATACAAAATATTGAATTATTTTTCTGTATCTGTGAAATATGATGTTAGTATTTTGATGGGGATTTCCCTGAATGTGTAAATCACATCAGATAGAATGGACATTTTAACAAAGTTCATGATACCAGTCCTTGTGCATGATATATTTTTCCGTTTGTTTATATCTTCTGCAGTTTCATTCCTGAGTAGCTTGTAGTTCTCCCTGTAGAGGGTTTTTACTTCCTTGGTTAAATATATTGCTAGATATTTTATTTTCTTTGATGCTATTATGAAAAGTATTGAACCTTTGATTTGATTCTCAGGTTGACTGTTGCTGTTGTAAAGAATGCTACTAATTTGTGTACATTAATTTTGTAACCTGAGACTCTGCTAAATTTATTTATCAGTTGCAGAAATTTTTTGGCAGAATCTTTGGGATTTTCTAGATATGAGATTATGTTATCAACAAATAGTGATAGTTTGACCTTTCCTGTCCACATGCGGATACCCTTGATTTCTTTCTATTGTCTTATTGCTCTGGCTAGCACATTTTTGAATAGAAGTGGTGATAGAGGATATTCTTGTCCAGTTCTAGATCTAAGTGGAAATGCATTCAGTCTTTTCTCATTCATAGGAGGTTGGCTATAGGTTTGTCATCAATGGCTTCAAAAATTTTGACATATGTTCCATCTATAGGTGGAGAGTTCTTATCATAAAAGGCTGCTGAATTGTGTCAAATGCTTTCTTTGTGTCTATTGAGATGATCATATAGTATTTTTCTTCTGTTTATGTGATGAATCACATTTATAGATTTGCATATATTGAACCATACTTGCATCCCTGGGAGAAAGCCCACTTGGTTATGATGGGGTTTTGTTTTGTTTTTTGATGTGCTGTTGAATTCAGTTTGCTTGAAATTTACTATGTATTGAAAATTTTTTCATCTATATTCATAAGGGATATGGACTATAGATTTCTTTTTTTGTTGTCTCCTTTCCTGGATTGGGTATCAAGGTGATACTGGGCTTCACGGAACAAATTTAGGACTCTTTTCTTCTCGATGTTATGAAATAATTTCTTCACTACCATTTACCTTGTAAGTTAAGTATGATTTGCCTATGAAACATTCTGCCCTGGGACTTTTCATTATTGGAATATTTTTTATTGTTGCATCAATTTTTTTTACTTCTTATTGGTCTGTTTAGGAGACCAATAACAACAACAATTTATTGATCCATTCATGGGTCGATGGGCACTTGGGCTTCTTCCATGACCTAGCAATTATGAATTGGGCGGCAATGAACATTCTGATTCTCTTTCTTCCTGATACAGACTAGGGAGGTTGTGTGTTTTTAAGGATTTTTCAATTTCTTAGTGTTTTCCAGTTTAATGTGCAGTCTTTATCTTATTCAGAGATGATATTTTGTATTTCCATGGTATCAGTTGTAATATCTCCTTTTTCATTTCTTTTTTTAATGATATATTTTTTTCATTGCTTTTTTTTATTAAATCATAGCTGTGAACATTAATACTATCATGTGGTACAGAGTGCTCTTTCTATATTCAATTTGAAATACTTTCATCCAACTGGTTAACATAGCGTTCATGTCTTTTTCTTATTGTAAGACATTTATATTCTACATTTAGAGAGATTCACATGTATCTCTCTTATAGGATGAACCATAGGTGTGATCCCACCAATCACTCTCCCTCCATTCATCCTCCCCCTCCCCTCCCCTCCTTTCCCTTTTCCCCATATTCTTCAGCTAAAATTGGGTTATAGTTTTCCTATGAAAGCTATAAATTAGTTTCATAATAGGGCTGAGTACATTGGATACTTTTTCTTCCATTCTTGAGATACTTTGCTAAGAAGAATATTTTACAGCTCCATCCATGTAAACATAAAGGAGGTAAAGTCTCCGTCTTTCTTTTTGGGTGCATAGTATTCCATGGTGTACATAGTATTCCATGTGTACATCTCTACGTATACCACGATTTATTGATCCATTCATGGGTCGATGGGCACTTGGGCTTCTTCCATGACCTAGCAATTATGAATTGGGCAGCAATGAACATTCTGATACAAATA
>NW_003852396.1:34488816-34531193 GCF_000181295.1 Otolemur garnettii
TGCCTGGCCATTTTTTGGTTGCAGCCGTCATTGTTGTTTTGTGGGCCCGGGCTGGGGATTCGAACCCGCCACCTTACGTGTATGTGGCTGGCGCCTTAGCCACTTGAGCGACAGGCACAGAGCCCATAGTTCTCTTTATAGACGTCTTTCACATCCTTTGTTAGGTAAACTCCCAAATATTTCATCTTCTTTGGCACTACTGTAAATGGAATAGAGTTCTTGACTATTTTTTCAGCTTGACTGTTGTTGGTATATATAAATATTACCTATTTATGAGTGTTGATTTAGTAACCTAAGATGCTGGTGTATTCTTTGATCACTTCTAAGAGTTTTGCGGTAGAATCCCTTGTATTTTCCAGGTATACAATCATATCATCTGTGAAGAGTGAAAGTTTGATCTCTTCTGATCCTATATGGATACCCTTGATTACCTTTTCTTCCCTAACTGAAATGGCTAAAACTTCCATTACAATGTTAAAGAGTAATGGAGACAATGGGCAACCTTGCCTGGTTCCTGAACTGAGTGGAAATTATTACAATTTACTTCCATTCAGTATGATATTGGCTGTGGGCTTGCAGTAGATGGCCTCTATCAATTTGAGAAATGTTCCTTCTATGCCAATTTTCTTAAGTGTTCTGATCATGAAGCGATGCTGGATCTTTATCTTGCAGAAAAAATCTTTTTCTGCATCAATGGAGAGAATCATATGATCTTTGTTTTTTAATTTGTTTATGTGATGAATTATGTTTATAGATTTACATATGTTGAATCAGCCTTGAGATCCTGGGATAAAACCCACTTGGTCATGGTGTATAATTTGTCTGATGTGTTGCTGGATTCTGTTTGTTAGGATCTTGTTGAATATTTTCACATCAATGTCCATTAGTGATATTGGTCTATAATTTTCTTTCTTTGTTAGGTCTTTTCCTGGTTTTGGAATCAAGGTGATGTTTGCTTCATAGAATGTGTTGGGTGGTATTCCGTCTTTTTCTATATTTTGGAAAAGGTTAAGTAGTATAGGTACTAGTTCCTCTTTAAAGGTTTGGTAGAATTCTGACATGAAGCCATCTGGTCCCAGGCTTTTCTTTTTAGGGAGTTTTTGTATAATTGATGCTATTTCAGAAATAGATATAGGCCTGTTCAACATTTCCACTTGATTCTGGCTAAGTCTTGGAAGGTGGCATGCTTCCAAGATTTTCTTCAGATTGGTCGATTTCCTTCAGATTTTCATCTTTCTGAGAACAAAGTTTCTTGTAATATTTATTAAGGATTTTTCGAATTTCTGAGGGGTCTGTTGTTATTTAGTCTTTACCATTTCTGATTGATAAAATTAGAGATTTTACTCTTTTTTCCTTGGTTAGATTGGCCAAAGGTTTATCTATCTTATTGACCTTTTCAAAAAATCAACTTTTTGATTTATTGATCTGCTGTATAATCCTTTTGTTTTCAATTTCATTTAATTCTGCTAGAATTTTGGTTATTTCTTTTCTTCTGCTGAGATTGGGATTGGAGTGCTCTTCCTTTTCCAGTTGCTTGAGATGTCCCACTAAGTTGTTAACTTCTTGTCTTTCCGTTCTCTTGAGGAAGGCTTGCAGGGCTATAAATTTCCCTCTTAGCACTGCCTCTGATCTATCCCAGAGGTTCTGGTAACTCATATCTTCATTATCGTTTTGTTCCAAAAATTTAGTAATTTCCTTCTTGATCTCATCTCTGACCCACCTATCATTCAGCAAAAAGTTATTTAGCTTTCATGTTTTTGTATGAGTCTGCAGATTCCTGTTGTTACTGAGTTCCACTTTTATTCCATGATGGTCTGAGAAGATGCAAGGAATAATTTCTATTCTTTTAAATTTGCTGAGGTTAGACTTGTGACCTAAAATGTGGTTGATTTTGGAGTATGTTCTGTAGGCCGAAGAGAAAAATGTATATTCAGTTTTGTTAGGATGAAATGTTCTGTAGATGTCTGTTAAATCTAAATGCTTAATGGTTAAGCTTAAATCTAAAATTTGTTTGCTAAGCTTCTTGTTGGAGGATCTATCCAACCCTGCCAAAGGAGTATTAAAATTTCTGACTATGATGGATCTGAGAGAAAGGTTAGAGTACATCTTATAAATTGGGGTGCATTCTGGTTGGGTGCATAACTACTGATGATTTAAATCTCATCATATTGAGTATTACCCTTAACAAATATAAAGTTACCATCCTTCTCCTTGCTTACTTTTGTTAGTTTAAAGCCTATTGTATCTGCGAATAAAATTGCAACACCTGCTTTTTTCTGCTTTCCTTGCCTGGATATAGATGACCATCCCTTTACCTTGAGTCTATAGTTGTCCTTTAAGGTAAGATGGGATTCTTGTATACAGCAGATATCTGGCCTGAGTTTTTGTATCCAATCAGCCAGTCTGTGCCTTTAGAGGGCAATTTAAACCATTCACATTGATTGAGAATACTGATAAGCCTGGTATAATTTTAGGTTTTGAAATTTTCAAAAGTCCAGTTGACATCTTTAATCCTTTCACCATTGTGGAAGTTGGAATTTGATCAAAATTTTCTGTGTGAGTTTACTTATGTGATGGAGGATTGCACTGGTCATTATGGAGGATAAGTCTGAAAATATCCTGGAGGGCTGGTTTAGTTATGGCAAATTTCTTCAACATGTGAATGTCATTAAAGTAAATGAAACTAAGTTTAGCTGGATACAGGATCCTGGGTTGAAAGTTATTTTGTTTTAGGAGATTAAAAGTTAATGACCACCCTCTTCTAGCTTGAAAGGTTTCAGCAGAGAGATCTGCAGTCATTCTAATATTCTTCCCCTTGTAGGTTATGGTTTTGTTACGTCTAGCTGCTTTCAGAATTTTCTCTTTCGTATTAACATTAGTGAAGTTAATTATGATGTGCCTGGGGAACATCTTGTTCAGGTTGAGTCATGCTGGGTTTCTTAAACTGTCTGCTATCTGAATTTCAGAATCTCTTGACATGTCTGGAAAGTTCTCTTTCATAATTTCATGAAGAAGAGCCTCTATGCTTTGTGAAGCAACTTTGTCGCCTTCTGGGATTCCTATAAGATGAATATTAATTTTCTTTTAATTATCCCAGGCCTCTCTGAGAGAGTGATCCATTTTTTCTCTCCATTTCTCTTCCCCTTGAGCACTTGGGCACGTTCAGAAGTTTTGTCTTCAATGTCAGAGATCCTTTCTTCTGCCTGCTCCATTCTTTTACCGAGGGATTATACCATATTTTTCAGATCTTTGAGGACTGCAACCTCTTGCCTCAGTGTTTCAAAATCTTTGGTCATTTTATCTTTGAAATCATTGAATTCTTAAGACAGCTTTGGAATAATTTGAAATTCTAATTCCCTCCTTTCCTCCATTCTGTTAATCTTATTTGCTATCCAGATTCTGAACTCAATTTCTGTCATTTCAGCCATCTATTTATGGATGGGATATTCAATTGCATCTGCCCCATCCTTCCTTGGGGGAGTTGATCTACTCTGGTTATTCAGGTTACCAGAGTTTTTCCACTGATTCTGCCCCTTGCTGAATTTGCACCGTTTGGAGACTGTCCCAAAACCATTCAGCCAATGGCTGCCACTGGAAAAGATGCCCACTTCCTCTAGTTGCCTGGAGACATAGGGTGTGTCTGTCTGGAAAAGCCTCAGGGTATGAGTCTTATTGTTCTAGCTGCTGCAGCTGCTGCTCTTCACCTCAGGGTACTGCCACTGCAGTGTGGTTCCCTCTCAACTGACCATCCTCTCACTGTTCTCAGGCCACAGGGCCTGGGGTGCTGGGAATGCGCTGGTAGATCAGTGCCCGGGGCAGCGGAACGCCAGCATCCTCATGGGGAATGGGCGGCCCCTTTTTCATTTCTTTGCTTATTAGGGTCCTTTATTTTTTGTTTTTGTTTACTCTAACAAGAGGTCTCTTCATTTTGTTTATCTTTTCAAAGATCCAACTTTCTGTTTCATTATTCTCTATAATTCTTCTGCTATCACTTCATTTAGTTTTGCTCTGTCCTTATTTATTTTTTTCTCTTCTGCTAGGTTTGGTATAAGTTTTCTCTTCCTTTTCTAATTCCCTGAGTTGATTTATTTGTTAATTTGCAATTTTCTGTCTT
Organism: Otolemur garnettii; assembly: GCF_000181295.1. Classification (NCBI taxonomy): domain Eukaryota; kingdom Metazoa; phylum Chordata; class Mammalia; order Primates; family Galagidae; genus Otolemur; species Otolemur garnettii. The sequence continues at coordinate 34,492,931 of NW_003852396.1, forward strand.
TTTAATGTGGGGACGTAAAATCATAAATGTTCCTCTCGGGACTGTTTTTGCTGATTCCACAGATTTGCTTCTCTTCGGTTCACATAAATTTTCGCCTTTACTTCTACTTTTTTTTATTTGGTTGAAAATTGTTTTGTGGTCTAAGATGTGGTCAATCTTGGAAAAAATTCTTTGTACTGGTGAGAAGAACATTTACTAGTTTGGGGATAGAATGTTTCGTAAATATCTATTAGGCCCATTTGCTCTTGAGTCCCACTTAAGTACTATGTTTCATTATTTTCTGCTTGGAATATGTGTCCAACTCTGTCACTGGTATGTTAAAGTCCCTGGCTGTTACCATGCTACTGTTTATCACTTTGATTAGATATAGCAGGGTTTGCTTCATAAATCCAGGTATGTCTTTGTTGGGTGCATAAATATTTAGGATTGTTATATCTTCTCATTGAATTCTTCCCTTTACCATTATATAATGACCATCTTTGTCTTCCTTTACTTTTGTTGCTTTGACATCTATAAGAGCTAGGCTGACAGCATAGCACTCTGCCTTGTACAACAGAGTGAAACTCTGTTTTTTTGTTTTTTTGTTTTTTAAAGTTGGGCTCAGCACCCATAGCTCAGCAGTTAGGGTGCTGGCCACATAAAACAGGGTTGGTGGGTTCTAACCTGGCCCCAGCCTACTAAACAAACAAATTTAAAAAAAAAATAGCCGGGCATTATGGTAGGCACCTATAGTCCCAGCTACTTGGGAGGCTGAGGCAAGAGAATCAATTGAGTCCAAGAGTTTGAGGTTGCTGTTAGCTGTGACACCACAGCACTCTACTGAGGGCAACATAGTGAGACTCTGTCTCAAAGAAAAATAAAAAGGTTTATCAGAAGGGAAACAATTGCATCATAATTTTTAGGTCATAAGTTTAAAACTTGCCTTAAGGAAGTTTTACAATTTTACACATCAATATTTGAAATTAGCTGTTTTTAATTTTTTTATAAAAAATCACTTTTAAAGAAAACAAAAGACATATGGAATAATTTATAACATTCAATAAGAAATGCAAACAGGAAATCTGGCCCTTTTTAAATCATGGAACAACTATCTAGATAATGTTAAAATGGAGATTTATTAGTAACTTTAACATTATCAGGGATTAGGGAATCTTCCCCTATCACCATTAGGGGATATCAGGATATCATTAGGGGATATCTGTCTATATCAGACAGATAATATAAGGGTACAGTCAAACTGATACTAGAGATTTATTGAAAAATATACTGTAGTGTATCCACAGAGCACAGCAATGGTCCTGAAGACTGAATATTGGGACCAATTATTCCTTCATCAATATGTCTTCAACACCTGACATGTGTCAGACATTCTAGGTGCTAAGGATAGGATCCTGAATAAGAAATACAAGATATAAGTAAATTCTAGAGTGAAATTCAAAATAGCAAATAGAGGAAAAAATTATTTCAGAAAATGATTGAGTATTACAAAGAAAAAAGATAGTATAATGTGTTAGAGTGAACTGAAATGGTGGAAGAAGTCCACTTCATATGTGATTATTAAGGATGTACTCTCCATGGAGGTAGTTTTTGAGCTGAGATTATGAATGTTGAGAAGTCAGTCATTTGAACAAATAAATTTGTTCAAATCAGATGGAATAGTAAATACGGAGTCTAAACCTAGAACTAGAAGTCTGAGAAGTAGTGGACATCCCAGCAGGTGATTAAGATACACCCATGTGTTAGTAAAGGCAGAAATTAAGAGCAGTGGCCACAAGGAATATCTGACTGCAAGTATCCTGACCTCTTGCTCCAAACAAAGGAGCTCCAGTCATGAAAAAGTGACTATCAGGGCCCAGGTCTGTAGGAGGACTGTAAGTCAATGCAGAATGTTAAAATGGGAACTTGGGTCAGAAGCAAAGCAGGGTTACACCTGAAAACAAGAGACATACAAGAGGAGAGGTCTGGAGTTAAAGTCCAGGCTCCTATTATCATGATACTAAAGGGGATACTTCAACACAGAGACAGTATGTCTTGAATAAGTTTAATTGTAATAGTTCTCAACATTAATGTATCACCTAAAATATTGATTGACTACATCCTTATTAGTTTCATGCTTATTAATCCCAGGCTGGATGCCACTAGAGCTGAATCTCAGCCAAATGTTAGAAGATTATTAAATCTGCCAGGGTAGCTATAAATAAAGGAGAGTTAACACAATCACTCACCAACATGTACTTTACCAGGGAGCGATTCCAGAGAATAGATTTGGAGGAGAACACATAGACCACCAAAGAGAGGGTTCCAGCCTTCTTTTTTTAACTAATAATTTAGTTATAACATTGCTGGTATTCCTTTAAATCTTGCTTTAAAATTACATCCTTCATTTTAATTATAGGAGGTCCATTCTTTGCTAAATTATGCTAATGTTTTGTTCTTATAAAATGGCATGTTTTTAACATATTTGCTAAAAGCAGCTTATGAAATTTTATCAATAATAAATACAGTTGTTTGGATCAAGACTACAATCCAGATACCACATGCTGGGACAAAGTCTTGTGAGATATCATTTATTAAGTAATTTAAAAAGCACCACTATATTCTAAGCACAATGCTAGATGTTGTAAGTATACAGGAGACTTAAACACAGTTTGTAACCTTTAGATATCATAGTCTACTGGGTGTGGCAAACAATTGCGGATTCATGGTATCAGCATTTGAAAAAGTGTGCTCACCAACTTAGTCCAAATCATAATCACCTGGATTATTGAAAAAATGTCCTTACCAGTTTTCCCAATACCATGATATAGATAGAACATATCCCCCATGTTCAACTTTAAGTACTTCCACATCCCCACTCTACAAATTAAATGGGAGATTCACTCAGAATGTAAAGACTGAGAATTGTACAGAAAGTGGTAAATACTTCTTTAATAAACGAGTAATTAAGGGATTTTAATGGGACAGAGTCAGAATGGAGAAGATAACAGATGCTTAATAGTGGGTTCAGCACATACTTATAGATGGAGAAGTGAGGATAAATATTGTGATAGTAGTTCAGAAAGATTTAATTTTGAGATGAGGGTAGCAACAAGGATGTCATATTGTGTCCCTGTGGCATTCAGATGAATCCATCAATAAAATATGCCCAGATTTCTTTAATCCTGATCTTTAACTCAAATCTCTCAGCTCTGGTACTTGAGTAGCTTCATAATCCCCTGCTTGATTTCCTGAGTGCGTACCCCATACACGATGGGGTTAAGTGCTGGTGGGATGAGGTGGTGTAGGACATTGAGAAGAATAGGTACCTCAGAGGGCACACTTTTTCCTGCTTTGTTTGTGAAGATGAAGACTAGCAGCAGTGTATAGAAGAAAAGTATAAGGATCAGATGGGAACCACAAGTACTCAAAGCCTTGGTAGCAGCACCCCCTGACTGAAGGTGCATAACAGCCCTCAAGATGAAGCAATAAGATAGCAAAATTAGCACCAGGTCAGAACCTAGTAGACACCAAACACTCACAAATTGGTAGAGCTTATTTAGGCGAATATCTCCACAAGAAAGCTTTGCTACAGAAATGTTGGCACAGATACAATTCTCCACCACATTGCCAGCACAGTAGTTGAGCCTAGCAGCTAGAACTGGAGTGGGCAGTGTAGCCAACAGATTACGGAAGATGATGAACATGGCTGCATTAATGACAAACTGTTCAGTGATGATGGATGGGTAACGCAGTGGGTGGCAGATGGCCACATAGCGGTCATAGGCCATGACCAGAAAGGTGGAGGATTCCATGGGAAGGAAGGTATTCATGATGAACATCTGTAGGAAGCAGCCTGCAAAACTGATGGGCTTCATGTTGAACCAGAAGATGAGCAGGACCTGCCAGAATCATTGTTATCAAGAACTCTTTACATCCTTTCTCATTCCAGAGTACCCAACCTGTAGGAAAACCTTTGGATAGGTTCAACCATCCCTTTCCCCAAACTACAGACCCATAATGCCAGATGAGAGCATATCCTCATTTCAAATACCTTCTTTGTGCCTTCTCATTAACTTATACCATTTCCCTCCATCTGAAGAACCTTTAATTTTTTAAATGTTTATTTATAGCCCTGTCCTCTCCTAGGCTCCACAATTCTTACTCACACTGTAGTGAGTGCATCTGCCCAATATAGAATATATGTATCACAGGAACATCAAAACTGGTAAGTCCAATACTTACATTTGGACACTCTCTAATTTTTTTATACACGTAAGAAACCTTTTCAGACTATGCTTCCTATCTCAGTAGATGATATAAACATAAATCCAATTACATTTTAGAAAGTAAATACCAAAGCCTTTAAGTATAAGAATGATACAATTCAGGGTCAAAGAGAATCTCCCTAAAGGTAAAAAGGCTGGAACTTGGAATATCACTAACTCAGACATTAAGAGAGGGCCTATCAGTTTGGAAATAATGAAAACTTAAAAAGACATGTGCATTGAGAATGAGGGGGCATATCTGGGAGCTGCAGTGGACCTGCTGTGCTGGTTTGGATGACTCATTAAGCATTTTCCTTCAGGAAGGGGAGGATCTACAGTAGCAAAACACGGTACTGTTTAGAGAAAGATGGCTGAGTGCCTGAAAGAAATTTCAGGGTGAATCTGACCTTGGGGATGACTGTGAGGCAGAGGATGACATCCAGAACAGAGAGGATGGCAAGCAGGTAATACATGGGCTCATGCAGAGATGCCTCCTGCCGGATGGCCAGTAGCAGCACAAAGTTGGCCCCAATGGCCAAAACCAAGAGAGGAGCCAGGACAATAGACAGCCAGTGTTGTGTATCCTGCATTCCTGGGAAGCAGATCATCAGGAATTCAGTCACCTGGGACCCTGTGTTGTTGGGGGATAATACCATGACTGGCAGGTGGGACTAAAAATGGCTGAAAGGAAAGAGGCAAAAATTTGTGATTTGACACATTCATTAATAACCTGCTAACTACTCTATCTACCTCCACTGTAGGTTGTCAGGTTTATCCACCAGCCACTGAGATAATACTCTGTTTAAAATTTAAACTGGACCACATCACTCCCTGTTAAAAAATAATTTCCTTGGCACTCATAACTTTATGAATAAAGAATAACACTCCACAGGAGTATATTCCAAGTCTAGACAGATTCCACAGTTCCCACACACACCAAAAGGACATCCTTTGCTTTGTCTCAGCTCTGTCTTTTTACCTACATCATACCTTCTAGAATCTTCTCTCTTTCTCTCAAACAACTAACTTATTATTATCACATTCCATCCATACCAAGAGTTACATTTCTTAAAAATGTTCTTCTTATTCATTTTAGACCCCTTTCCTTTCCATTGCTCCTCTACAATCCTTAAATACCTCTTAATCCTATTGAAGCATTAATAACATTTTCTTATATTCATCAATGTTTCCTATTTGTATTTTTAAAAATCTGTGCTCCCTCCACCAGGGATGGAATCTTATCTTTTTATTATAGCACAGAAGAAAACACAAGGCACCTGGTGACACGCAGGCAGTCAATAAGTGCATTTCAGATATATGAGATGGGTGGATTATTGAAAGTACCACAATGCCCCCAATGACTTCTCTCTGTGATTTAGCATCTCTGTATCTTGCTGTGCTAAAACCCACCAGCACTCTTACTTAACACTCAGAGTGTGAAAAAAAAAAAAGGAAAAAACTATTTAGTGATGAGAAAAGAAATACAAAGCAACTTACTAATGAGAAAAATAGATATCCAAGATACTTGTATAGTAGCTGTTTTGAGTAGTTAATAAGCAACTACCATGGGAGAAATAACTGCCTTCCCTAGGAAAGGGAGAAAAAAATAAGGAAATGAGGCTTCTAAGACAAGGAAAGAATTGAAGAAATACTTAAATATGCTCACAGAAGGTGACACTAGTTCTCTTGGAGTATCTTCTTAATTATCTAGGAACTCGCTGGTGAAAACGTTTTCAGGTTCTGGTGGGTTCTCCCCTGAAGGAAAGAAAACATCATCTCATGTAGTTGGATTTCTGGGCTTGTGGTTGAGGCACCCCTGGAATGATACAGATAGATTCAGAAAAGCTCTCAGTCAAGTTTTGGTTCATTTTTTTCCTCATGCATATAGTGTGAGCTTCTCGTCAGCATGTTCCTTATAGGTAGATCAGTAGTTCTCAGGTGTGACTTGTGCTGCAGAATCACCTGGAGAGCTTGTTAAGACAGAGTCCTGAGCACAGCCAAATTGTGTGGGTTTGGGATGATTTGCCTTTCTAACAAATCCCAGGTCATGCTAATACTGCTTTCTCAGAAGCAGCACTTTGAGAGTGACAGAGATAAACTCAGTTGTGATAACTGACCTAACTACTGATTTAGACTAGCCCTGATCTAAGGCTGCTATCTCAGGTCGGCCAGGCCTCCTGCGCTGCTACTCAGCTTCAAACATCAAATTGAACATTTCTCCCATTATTTTCAGTTATTTAAGCATATCTCTGGACAATTTCTGGGGCCTCCCAATGTGAAAGCTATCTTCCTCCCATGGACTCTAGAAATTCTATAGATTCTTTTTTCATGGTTTTGTTTCTCTTCCTGGGCCTATTGTTCCTGGCTAACTCTCACAAGAGGATAAAGCTCATTAAAATCAGGAGGGGGATGGGAGGGGGGAATGTTAGATCAAGGGAGGGTGAATGGTGGAATCACACTTAAGGTGCATAATGCAAGGGTACTTGTCAGATTTATTAAGTATAGAGTATAAATGTCTTAACACAATAATTAAGTAAACAAGATGAGGTTTATATTAACCAGTGTGGTATAAATGCTCCTAATTCTATATGAAATCAGCACATTGTACCCCATACATGCATTAATATATACATGATCTATGTGTTTATGATTTAATAAAAAACAAATTAAGGGCAAGATATCCTCATTTTTCTTACTGCCAGTTGGCACAAGAACTGAAAGAAGAACACTAAAATTATCGCTCTAATAATCAAAGAAGCAATCCTTCTCCTCAGACAGCTTTCCTGTCAGAAAGAGACCTGAACAGACCTATAGACACCCCTCCACAAGCTCAGGTGATCAGCATTCTGATGTGCTCACGTTCTCCTGACAGTAGTGATCTTCAGAGTTATCTCGTACTAACATCTAGAAAGTGCAATAACATTCTCTGAAATCAACAATAAATTAAGTCAAAGAACAAACTCAAGATAACCCTTGTGCTGGGCTTTCCAGTGTATTGTTATCAAAAATACTTACAAAGAAAGTCTACTCCAAATACCAGTTTTGGCCATCCAGTGGCAATGCAATGGCAATGTGTGACTCCTCAACTTCTCCCTAGCCCTGGTTTTAGGCCCTGGATGACTTTATGAAAATGCTATCTCTATAAGAGCTATTCTCCTGTGGCTGGAAAGGTCAAGAGCTGGGATTCCTATTCCCATGGGTTCCTGCCTCCTTGCAGATGCACAAACATTTCCAACGTAAAAGGGAAATTTCTGCATTTAAATTCAGATGAAATCAAGCTATCCTCTCCTTTGGGGTGATTGAGAGTTACATAAACTGAAACGTATTATTTGCGATGGAAAGATCACTGAAAGACACAGTAGCTATATCTAAGAGATCCTTCAAGAAGACAAATGTCATTAGACTTATAAAACTGATTTCATTTTACATATAAGCTGAATTCTTGAAAAACTTTTAAAATTAGTAATTTATGGTGAGTTATCATTAATTTTTACTAAGTTTTAGAAATATCTTCACATAGGGAAAAATATGCCTCTTAAAGGAAAAAATTATACAGAATCCTGAATGCTTATTTAAAGTATATCCATTTAATTAGACTGTAAGTCAATTATGTCAGTTTTTAATTATAGGATTATCACCTAAAGAATAGTAAAAAATGCATAAAAATTTGATTAATCCAAAATAAGATAAAAATTATGAAAAGGGAATGTAAATATGTAAATGATAAAATGGTAGCTTTATAAAAAAATCTATGATTACATGTATATAAATGAGCCAAGGATTCCAAGTAAAAAGCTGAGATTGTCAAATTGTCATATTGTTTATAAAAGGCACACCTTAAGTATGAGCAAGAGAATAGGAAAAGAACTATCATGGAAACACTAACCAGGAGAATTTTAGGTAACTAGGCTAATCTGATCAATGCAAGCATTAACATAAGAAGCACTACAAGAGATCAAGAGGAATATTTTGTAGTGATAAAGCAATCACCACAATGAATTAAAAGACATACTATCATAGCTCACATTAAAATTAAGCAAAAGTGACAGAAACAAAAGGAGAACGAAATGTTCAATCATGGTGAGAGACTTGAACATAATCTCTCCTGAAAAATGATAGAACAAGTTGATAAAATAATAATCCATTCAGATGCAAAAGATCAGGACAACATAATGAGAAACTTAACTCCATTGACATGTATAAAACATAGCACCCAAAAGCAATAGAATTAATATTCTTTTCAAGAGCATATAAAACATCAAAATCAATGAAATGTTAAAATATAAAATGAATTTTAAACAATTAAAATTATTCAGAATATTTTCTGACCACAATGAAATCAAGCTATGAATCAGTAGTAACAATGTCTAGAAAACCCACACTTCATAAACATTGGATAATACACATTAATCTATAGATCAAAGACAACATAAATGAAAATTATAAACTATTTTGAATTGATGATAATACAATGTAAACAACTTTGTAGGATTTAGAAAATGCAATGCATAGGGAAAAAAAGTACAGATGTTTCTGGATTTATAACAGGGTTATGTCCCAATAAACCCATTGTAAATTGAAAACACCATTATGTCAAAAATGCTCTTAATACATCTAACCTAAAGAGCATCATAGCTTAACCTAACCTATTACCTTAAATACTCAGAACACTTACATTAACCTAAAGATAGGCAAAATCATGTAACACATGACCTATTTTATAACTATGTTGAACAGCTCATGCACTTTACTCAATACTGTACTGAAAGTGAAAAACAGAATGATCACATAGTACTCAAATACACTTCTACTGAATGCATATCACTTTTGCACCATTGTGAAGTGGAAAACTTAGAAGCCAATTTTCTAGCCTACTTTACTGTTTGGGGTCCTAACCCATGCTTATTCAGGGAAGAGACTGGTGGTTTAATATAAGTAAAAGTCCTATAGACAAAGATCCAAGTTCTTCTCCTATAGCAGCAGTTCTCAACCTGTGGGTCATGACCCCTTTGGACTGTATTAAAGGTTCGTGGCATTAGGAAGGTTGAGAACCACTGTCCTATAGTCTGATAGCTCCACAAAATACCTGTATGCTATCCCAGAATATTATGGACTGGGGAATATCACCACTACTGCAACTATTCATGTCTCCGTGACTGTCTTCTAGTAAATGCAATTCCAATAACCTGGTAAGAATGCCATATGGTACAACTGGTTTGAGAGCTAAGCATCTGGTAATTCAACTGTGTGCTGAATAAAAGTGAAATGAGAAAGTAGACATCAAACAGTCATTGTAGAGATAAGAAAGTCTGCTACAAATGACAGGAACAGCCAAATCTAAGGCCTGGAATGAGGTGATGGCCAATAATTTGTTGTCCAATTTGTGAGATTTCCCAGTGGTAGAGCTCTCACAAATAGAAACTGTGCATAGAATTCTGTGGCTGTTTTACATGGCCCTGGAGGTAGCTAGCCAAGAGGAGACAGATTATATACTGAAGGAAAAGCTAAAGTACTACCTAGAGGTTGAAGAAGAGGGTAGACTCCATTGTGAGGAAGAAAGAAAATTTACTGAGTAATGGCTACACTAAAAACCCAGACTTCACAACTACAAAATAGATATATATAACAAAACTTGCCCTCGCACTCCCTATATTACAAGTATAAAAATAAAATAAAAATTCAGATATATAGAAGAAATTCCTAATGAAATGACTGTATATATCCTTGCCATAGGGAGGCAAAACAAATAAGTGAATTCTTCACTTTCATAGTATAGATGAAAGGTCATTCTTATGTGATATTAATGCTGGAAAATTGTCTGCTCTTATTAAATGGGAACAAGAAGGGGGGAAGTTTAAAGTGATTTCCACTTTTTTTTCCACCCACCGTGAAGTTGGTAACTTCAAGGAGAGCATAGTGAGCCCACTGAACTGGCATGTAAGATTCCCCAATTAAGGGGACATACATGATGAGATTTCGTGTATTCCTATCCCTGTTTAATGGGGGCGGGGGAAATGCACTGAGATACAGAGACCCTTCTGATCAGTGCCTAAGAGATTGGTCCTCATGTATTTATCCCTTAGTTTGTAGGGTACAGAAGATAGTAAGGGAACGATGAGGACAATGAGGACTGCAAAATTATACTCTGTCCTTATCAGATTATGATTGCTAAAATAGTTATTCCACAAAAGTGACCCTGAGAGAATCATATGAAAAAGATTCCACTGATAACTCAAGGACATTAAAACCCAACTGTGGACTCCCACTGCTCACCGATACAGAAAATATCAAATTGTTATGACATGCCTCATATTTTCTTGAGTCTGGGAGCAAGGAAGTATAGAAAAAGACTGACACAAACAGTGTACCCTGTGCCTGCTTTCCTTGAATAATTAAATGAAGCACTTGCTGACTGATATACACACATCCTGAATAAAACCATTCCTTAGGAACTGCACCAGGGAGGGGTCATGTGTCCACAAGTGTCATTTTCCATGTCAGTGACTATAATCTCAGACTTAAATGGCCTGGGTTCCTGATGAAATCAAGCATGCAAAATAGAAGCCACTCCTTGGGGAAAATGGTGAGACTGATAAGTAAGGGATAACATTTCAGAGTCCTTGCAAGTTGTCCACCCAATGAGACCATGGGACTGCTACAGAATACCATGGAAACTGGCTGCAGAAGAGTCATAAATTCGACCAACACTGGAGGAGTGCTGAGAGAAGGGCTCTCGGTTTGTTATGGCAGTAGAGCATTTAGCTCACTGCTATTCTTTCCCCTCATCTTATTCTCCCTTTTCCCTCCAACTTCTCATCTTTCCACATTGCACAGATGAACCTATGTCCACATATAACAGGGAGAATTGTGAGCCTCTTTGCACCAAGCATTCTTCTGTGTTACTTAGGTAAACCTGCCTAACCATGGTCCTAATCAGCATTGGCCTAAACTAAAAGTACATGAGCACAGACACCTTTAGGAAGGATGTCTGGGCTCTTAATTCTGACATGAAGTATTGGGCTGCTACATCCAGGCCCTGCTGGAGGAGGTGACAGGACTCTCTACATAACTCCAGAATGCAACATGCAACAAGGGACCTGAAAACCTGCTACTGCTCAAGTCTCTGAAATGCCACCAATTAACATGGTTTTAGAAGATTTGATGTATGAACTGATGAACTGACTATTTCCTCTTATTTAATCCACAATAGGATATGTCAGAAGGCCTTGGAACCCTCCTGCTCTCTGATGTTCAGTATCACTTTTACATGCCATGGAATTAATATAATTTTTATAGTCACTGTTTCTAAAGATGATACCATACATTTCCAATTATATTATCTGCTTGTTACTACTGTGGATCAAAACCAGTATCTTTGATGAGTCTAATAACTGAGTAAAATTGAAACTCTATTGTAGGATTTCTGGGCATGATCAGAGAAAAGACTAATAATAGAAGGTGGTAGCCATGGATCCCATGGGTCAAAAATAGAGTCACAAGAAAATGTAACATTTTTTTCAGGAAGTGGAAACTTCTAAACCTCAGAGATTAATGGTCCCATGGGAGACCAGCTGGGAGTGAGAAGCTGGATGCAGTGTAAGTATAAATTTTCATTTGTAGGGATGACAAAGACAATGAAGTCAGATGGGGAGACATTGCTGCAGTCTGAGCCTAAGAAAAGCCAAACAGGTGATGGCTACAACAGGTGATGCTGCTTAAGGCCAGGCTTCGGGATGGAGGCACCAGAAATGAAGGACAGAAGGTCCCCAAAATAGTAACAAATACAAACCAGATACTGCTGAGTAGGGTTGTAGCTTTGAGAAGAGGAGCTTGAGATTTTGTAGCAGAGGTGTAGGTGCGTGTTTTTTGAATATTTTTGGTACGGGTAATATCTCCTACTTTATTTCTTCTTAATTTTCATTTTCCTAAAAGCACACATCAAATGAGGTGCTTTGAAATAACCTACATGTTTTTGTTCCACCCAATATTTTTAGAGTAAAATGTCTATAGACATTCATTTCAAAAGAATGTTTGAGAAGGCACTTAAAAATATAATATATCATTTCTTGGTCTGTACACTTTATTCTAGTTTCACATCGCTGAGAGGTTCAGGAAACCTCCCAGGCAGAGGTACTTTTAACTCCAACTTACCACACCAGCCACATAACAGGAAAGAAGAAGGAAATAAAATATGGGGGGAGAGTTCTATTTTGACCTTTACTCTCTCTCACAAACCTGCTCGCTGATTCCTGAAAGAGATGGTTACTAACTTTCTGCAACCCCCTGTTGGTAGCCTTATTAGAGAAAAGCAATTGTTACTACTTTCATTTTATATTCCACAGGGTCAAAATAAGCTTTTTTCTAGAAAGCAAATCAAAGTGTCAGATCATATTTTAAACATATTTAATGTCATTATTAACTTTAAGCTAAATCATCCCTGTATTTCATTTATTCATTTATTTGCTTAAATGTAATTTTCTTATAGAGGCTGTCCCTGATCACATAATATATACATACACATATATTTATCTGTATACATATATATATACACATATATATATGTGAGTGTTTGTTGAGAGAGAGAGATCATTGATTATTGTCTATCTCAACCTCCTAAATAATAGTATGATGAAATTGGAGACTTAGTCTGATTCATTTGGTGTACTTTAGCAGAATTAAGTTAAGGCCAGGGTTCTCAATGTTTGAATGAATCCTTTTTAAAAACTAACTTATGACCCCCTTCATCATTTCCTGACTACTGTGCCAAATTTATTTAACTTTTTTAATATGATGTTGTTTGAGTTTTTAAAAGGTTTAATAATTTGCTCCTTTTCAGATTCCAAAACAACAGAGGGGAGATGTACACTTCAAATGACACCAAGTTCCGCCCTTCCTCTTTCCTCCTGCTGGGGGTCCCAGGCCTTGAAGAGATGCACACTTGGATCGGGTTTCCTTTTTGCTCTGTGTATCTGATTGCCCTTGTGGGCAATATCACTATCTTGTTTGTGATCAAGACTGAACACAGCCTTCATCAGCCTATGTTCTACTTCTTGGCTATGTTAGCCTCCATTGATCTGGGTCTGTGCACAGCCACTATACCTAAAATGTTGGGCATATTCTGGTTTAATTTAAGAGGGATTAGCTTTGGGGGCTGTCTTACCCAGATGTTTTTCATTCACATGTTCACTGCTATGGAGACTGTTGTGTTGGTGACGATGGCCTTTGATCGCTACACTGCCATCTGCAATCCTCTACGATATAACCTGATTCTCACCAACAGAACTATCGGTTTCATTCTTGCAGTGGTGTTTGGAGTCAATTTCGTTTTGATTATTCCTATGGTGTTTCTCATCTTAAGGCTTCCTTTCTGTGGACACTATATAATCCCCCACACATACTGTGAGCACATGGGAATTGCTCGGCTGGCCTGTGCTAATATAAAAGTAAACATGATATATGGATTAATTCTTATATCAACAGTACTTATTGATGTGCTTCTGATTGCTGTCTCATATGTGAAGATACTCCAAGCTGTCTTCCGCCTTCCTTCTCAGGAAGCCAGACTCAAGGCACTTAACACGTGTGGCTCCCACATCTGTGTCATCCTAGCCTTCTTCACTCCAGCTCTCTTCTCCTTCATGACCCATCGCTTTGGTAGGAAAGTTCCCGTATACATTCACATTCTCCTGGCCAATCTGTATGTTGTAGTTCCACCTGCCCTCAATCCTGTCATTTATGGGGTGAGAACTAAGCAGATTCGGGAACGAGTTTTAAGCATCTTCTTGAAAAAAACCTGACATAAACCTCCCTGGAGATATGCATCTTAATCCAGGGCAAAGGAATTATAGTTCTTCACAATACTTTGTTTACTTATTTTGAGACAGAGTCTCACTATGTCACCCTCAGTAGAGTGCTGTGGTGTCACAGCTCACAGTGACCTCCATCCAGCTCTTGGGCTTAAGCCAGCAGTTCTCAACCTGTGGGTTGCGACTCACAGGAACTGTATTAAAGGACAATGGCTTAGAAAGTTTGAGAACCACTGGTGTAAGCAATTCTCTTGCCTTCCCCTCCCAAGCAGCCAGGACTACAGGTGCCTGCCACAACATCCAGCTATTCTTTTGTTGTAATTGTCATCACTGTTTGGCAGGCCCAGGCTGGGTTTGAACCCACCAGCTCCAGTGTATGTGGCTGGCACCCTAGCTGCTGAGCTACAGGTGCCAAGCCAGGAATTGTAGTTTTTAACTACACAATCTTATAGAGGAAAAAAAAGACTCTGACTTTAGTATTATTGAGTTCATAATTTTCTCAACCAACCAACCCACAGCATATAATGTGATTAATGTCAAAAACATCGTTGTGAATGTGTGGAAGAGGTAAGGTTCTAGACTACTTATTTAAAAGGTTTTATTCTTCCAATTGGGTATAGTGTTCACTATTTTGATGATAAGTACAATAAAATCTCTGACTTCAGCATTATAAAATTCATCCATGTAACTCTAAACTTTGTGCTCCTTAAACATACTGAAATCTTTTAAAAGATCTTATTAAGATTATTTCTCTGCATTTCCTGTTGAACCTCTACAGGTCTGGTAGACAAGATTATGTGGAACATAATGTTCCTTTTCTTTTGCAGATTAGTAACTCTGCAAATTTATATAATTTTATATTTGATATATATGTGCATCAAGGACTATAGGCTTTGAATGCCTTGTGATAGAGTCTCTCATTCTTTTTGTAATTGCTTAATTGTTTTTATTCATAATATTTATCAACATTTTATTTTTTACATTTCTGAATATTATGGGGGTAAGAATGTTTTGGTTACATGAATTACTTTTGTACAGTTGAGTCAAAGTGGTAACTGTGTCCTTCGCCCAAACAGTGTGCCTTGCACCAATTAGATGTGAATTTATCCCTCCTTTTCTCTTCACTCCCACCTGATTTCTTCCTGTTGAGTTTTACTGACAAATGTTCACTTGGGTATTGAAGTAGTTCCAATTTAATAGTGAGTATATGTGGTGTTGGTTTCCATTCTTGCAATTCTTATCCCTTAGAAGCATGGTCTCCAGTTCTGTCCACATTGTTGCAAGAGGTATTAGTTTCCTATGTTTGTATGGTTGAGTAGTATACTCCATGGTGTATTTTTTTACACCACATTTTATTAATCTACTCAAGTATTGATAGTCACTGGGTTGATTCCACATCTTTGCTATTGTGAACTGTGCTGTAATAAACATCTAAGTGCACATGTTTTTTTGATAGCATGAGTATTTTTTTCCTTTGCATAAATACCTAGTACAGTAATTGATGAATCGAATGGTAGGTCTAATTTTAGTTCTCTGAGGTATCTCCATATGACCTTATATCACAAACTGAAGGGAAATATAAAAATTAAAAGATCTATAACCTTTTAAGGATGTTTTTGGATGAATCATTGAGAAAATTTTTCTATAACTCTTTGTGGAATCTTTCTGATCTCATTAGATCTATAGAGCTCTTCCCATAAGTTACTTAATGTTCAAAATGAATCAGTCTTCTTTCTGTAGAAATTCTGTATGAAATTGTAATATCTATGTGAAAATATATATATATATATATATATATATAATTACATATGGGATGCCAAAAATACATATACACATTTAAGTGATCTTGTTGGAAGTAAAATTGATCTTTCTCCAAAAAGATACAAATTGCAGATAAAATGGATGTGAGTAGTGTGTCCAGGGACACTTGACCAGTAATGGTACCTTCAATTCAATTTCAAAAAGTAATAGATAGATCACATCTCTTAAACTGTGTACACATTTTTGCATCCTGTATGTACAGTATGTGGGTGCCAAAAAATGTATACACATTTTAATAAAGGAAAAACCATATTAAATCTGTAATAAATATATACTAATAACATTTTATATTTTTATCTAGTTTATTGTATCTCATATCTCTTGTAATTACAGAATTCAAGTGTGACTTGAGTATTATAATTTTAATACAGCTTTTTTCTTTTTAAAATGTGTATACATTTTTTGACACCCTCTGTAAATATACATATATACATACATATGCATGTGTATGCAAGTCTATGTATAGGGAAAAAAGAAACTGACTGAACTTAAGATGCTCAAGAATGGATATCCCCTAATGGACAAATTCCCATACATGTAAGTTATATTCTCAAAAGTCAAATCTAATGCTCTAATCTAGACACTAATTATTCTCAGTTTCACACACTTTAGATATTCATTCATTCATCATATACCAAACATCTTGTAGTACCTATTCTTTTTTTTTTTTTTTTTTGGCCAGGGCTGGGTTTAAACCCGCCACCTCCAGCATATGGGGCCAGCACCCCACTCCTTTGAGCCAAGGGAATTCCCAATACCTATTCTTTTTCTTTCTCTTTTATTTCAAAATATTAAGGGCTACCAATGCTTCTGTTATATTAATAGGTTTTACAATGCGTTATTCATGACTATAAGCATGCCCATCACCTAAATAGTGTTCATTATACCTGTTAGGTACCCACTTCCCTCTTCCCCACTTCCTAGTTTCCAATGATTTTCCCTTCTTCCTGTGGCCCATAGGTGTGTGCCCATTAATTAGTTACAAATTACTAGAGATTAGCTGTGGTTTTGGTTTTCCATTCTTGGGATATTTCACTTAGGATGATGTTCTCCAGTCCTATCCAAATTACTGTAAAATACATTATTAATTCATTGTCTTACAGCTGAGAAGTACTCCATAAGGGGTGGGCATAGTAGGTATGCATGTATGTGTGTGTATAATATATCACATTCTATTAATCCACTCATAAATTGGTGGATATGGGTTATTCTACATCTTTGAAGTTGTGTATTGTGATGCAGTAAACATTCAAGTACAGGTGACTTTTGATAAAATGATTTATGTTTCTTTGTATAGATACTCAATAGTGGGATTACTGGATCAAATGGCATGTGTATTTTTAGACTTTGAGAAATCTCCATAGTGTTTTCCAATGAGGCTGTATAATTTGCAGTACCACCACCACTGTAGGGTCGAAGGGTTCCTTTCTCTCTGCATCCACACCAGAATAGATTGTTTTTGGAATTGTTAACAAAAGCCATTGTAACAGAGGTAAGATGATATCTCATTGAGATTTTGATTTTCATTTCCATGATTAGTGATGAGCATTTTTTCAAGAAGTTGGGCATTTGTCTATCTTCTTTTGAAAGGCTTCTGTTCACATGTTTTGCCCACTTTATAACAGAATTGTTTGGTTTTTTCTTGATGATTTGTGTGTATTCTTTGTATGTACTCTATATTAGCTATTCATTGGATATATAGCTTACAAATATTTTTTTCCCATTCTGTAGGTTGTCTGCTTGCTCTGTTGATTATTTTCTTTGCTGTACAGAAGCTTTTTAATTTAATCAGGTCCCATTCACATATTTTTGTTCTTGCTGTAATTGCCTTTGGGGGTCTTAGTCATAATTTTTCACCAACGCCAATATCTAGAAGGGTCAATCACTTTGAATTGATGATATGATATTGAATCTAGAAAATCCCAAAGATTCCACCAAGAGACTCCTCGAATTGATAAATAAATTCAGCAAAGTCTCAGGTTACACAAATCAGTAGCATTTCTATACGTGCATATGCCAGTAAAGCCAAGTTACAAGTCAAAGACACAAACCATTCATAATAACTACAAAGAAAATAAAATTCTTAGAAATACACCTAATCAGGCCAGAAAAATATCTCTATAAGGAGAACTACAAACCACTGAGGAAGAAATAGCAAATGACACAAATGAATGGAAAAACAGATCATGCTCATGGATTGACCCAGATCTTTCCTACTTGCACCTCTTCCTGGTTACTTACCTAATGACTCTCAGGTTTTTATGATTTTTGGTAAACAGTATCTATTTACCAACTTTTTATCATTTTTGATAAATAGAATCTATCTTATTAGTGTTTATCAAATTATATCTCATTACTAACATGGAAACACAATATTTGATTATTTTATTCTTTGAAAATCAAGTATAACATATATATGGTAAAGTGAAAGAATCTTACACATATAGCTTGATGGATTTTTAGAAATGTATAAATGATTCAAGTCCTATACTTTAGGATATCTTCCTTGAAATTTTCTATGTTCCTTTCAGTTACTGGGACCAGCCACCTATCCCTAAACTCAGGGTACTCCATTCCTGTATTCTATTTCCAGGCTCTCCCTTTGAGACATTTCCGTACCCTCAGCTGCATTCATGAATTTGAACACACTCCAGTACATGAGCATATGCAGTTGTTCAAGGCCCTTTACATTGTCCTGATTCTAGGTTTGTGGTCTAGAGGGCAGGTTCATGCCACTGTATGGTACAGTATTTATTTTTTAGGATTACTAGAGATTGGGCTTCCAGAACAGTCCTGTGTGCTGATTTGATGTTTATCTTGTAAAGCACCCTACAAAGAATATTTGCCTAGGAACCAACACACCCTATGGACATCCCTGAACCTATGTACCCACCACCCAGACCAAAATATGTGGCACTACCAACAACACAGGACAGGTTTTCATGTCCCCACAAGTCACTAACTCTCAGAGTTCATTATTTTTTCTGATCTTATTACTACAGATCAGCTTATCAATTTTATGTTAATTGCCTCATATTATATGTGTGTTTTAATGGGTTTTTCATTTGAAATTAGACCTATGAGATTCGATCATGTGATTGCTTATACCTGCAGTTTGTTACTTTTTGTTTTTGTATAGTATTCCATTGTATCAATATACTAAATTTAATTAATTATTCTGGATAAATATTTGGGTTTTATCCTGTTTTTTAATATTATAATAAAGCTATTATGAACACTTCTGTGCATGTTGTTTGAAAGACATTCATATTCTTCTAAGAATGTACTTACTGGGTGATAAGAACGGCATAATTTCAGCCTTAGTAGAAAGTACCAAGTGGTTTTCCAAAACCTCAATCCATTTATTGGTTCATCAGTTATAGATGAGTATTCCAATGATACATTGCAGCTTGGTCTACTACCTTATCATTTTACCAAAATCAATATCCTTCAGTATTTAGCTGTAACTAATTTTATGGAAGGCTAACCTCATTTTTGGAAGAACAGCCTACAGAGGATCAGTCCAATCAATCCTTCTCTCTTACCCATAGTATTTTTTTTTTACCCATAGTATTTTTGATGTGATTTGCCAGCATCACTTAGTAACTTACTCTAGAATGCATAATACAACCAAACTTAACTTTATCTTCTATATAATTTTCTATCTGTATTACATATTTTATAGACTAGCACTCAGCCATCCAGTCTCTGATTCATCTATTTAAATACCAGTGTTAGTTGTTCCAGGACATATACAGGTGACTACTATACTTACTCTTGTGGGTTGCTTGCTATCAACCATACTCTGAGTTAGGTGCTCAACCAATTCCCTGTTTTCAGTGACTCTCAATTGTCTCCCTAATGGTATTAAATTACCCCTTTGAACCTAAATAAAATTTTTTGTCACTTCTGTTAGCAAAAACTGGATATAATTTGGAAGATTAGACACTGAGAAAACTTAAGAATATGTCCTATATCAATAAAATGTAACTAAAAATAACTATTTAGTAAAAGATCTCTACAAAGAGAACTATAAAAAACTGAAGGAAGAAAAGAGAGATGATACAAACAAGTGGAAAAACATATCATGCTCATGGATTAGTAGAATCAACATTGTTAAAATGTCCATACTACCCACAGCAATTTACAGATTCAATGCAATCCTCATCAAAATCCCAAAGTCATATTTCGCAAATCTTTAAAAAATAATTCTACACTTTGTGTGGAACCAGAAAGGAGTCTGGATAGCCAAAGCAATCTTGATCAAAAGGAACAAATCCAGAGGTGTCAAATTACTAGACTTCAAACTATACTACAAGTCTATAGTAACCAAAAAAGCATGGTATCAGCACAAAAATAGAGATACAGATCAATGGGACAGAACAGAAAATACAGATATAAAACCAGCCACATACAGCCAACTTCTGTAGAGCTTTAAGCTTTGACTGGAGGAAGAGTTTGTCTAATTTTAGGAAACAAAGAAAGAAAAAGGCTAGCATTCGCTTAAGTGATGAGAACACTGGTCAATCTAATTTCTAAAGTTGAGTAGACTTGTGCTTGAACTGGTCTAGTTAAGGCAGGATTAGGATTGGTATTTTGGTGAGGTATTTTGCAATGAATCTGTAAATCACTTTGTGTAGTATTTACCCAAAGTTAAAGAAGTCATTTCATCAAAAAGACACCTGTACTTGAATACTTATTGCAGCAAAATTCACAATTGCAAAAAATGGAGAATCAACCAAAGTGTCCATCAATTTATGAGTGAATTAACAAAATGTGGTATATGTATACCATGAAATATCACTCATGCATGAAGAAGAATAACTTAATGCCTTTTGCAAAAATCCAGCTGGAACTGAAAACACTTATCCTACATGAAGTACCTAAATAATGGAAAATAAACACCATATGTATTCACTATTAAATTGAAACTAACTACTTTATCTCTTGTGGCCGGCACCAAGCCGGGTGCTATCTCCACCGTTGCATTTCCAGGATGGCTCAGGTGTCTGTGATGAAGCCTCTGTTGACACTAGACCTGCAGGTATTGGGAGATTTATAGGGAAGACACCAGGACACCCCAGAAGCTGAGAAATGGTTCACACTATGAAGTAACGTATGATACTCCTACAAATATTGATGGAAAAAACTGTATTCTCCCACCAAGTGAGATATTAATTTAATTTTATCACTGGATAAAATCACTTACAAAGAAACTGGACTTCAAGGCCACACATTTAGAATGAGAAGGGAGAGATAATCTTGTGCACCCAGTACACAGAAACTCACCAACAGCAAGATAGTTTGAGTTGCCTTTTCTCAGGGGAGGATCTTGTGGAGAGGCTGGACCTGTGAAAGTGCTAGAGTTGCTTCTGATGCTCACACAGGAGAATTACTATGTATGTACTTGACAGCAGCATAATTCCACAAAGGAGACATTTGTAAGTGTGGCACCATGAAAGAGAGGCTCCAGAAAATGTAGCTTGTGGGGGAAAGTGAACAGTACTTACTAATTCTTAGCACATTCTCTGGGACGTATTAGAAGAAACCATGGTGAAGAATTCAGGCTAATACTCAAAGATAAACTGAGTAACCCTACGAGAAAAGAAAACATGAATAATATGACCTAGAGGTTTGTATCTAAACCTCTCCAACCAGGAAGTGCTGGGGCTGACAGTGAAAGCCTGGAACATGCTTGGGAGGCAGGTGGTACAGATGAGAGGCCCCTCTTCACCCTGCTCAGGTAGAAGAATGCCCTGCACTTGAAGTTATTCTGAAAACTTGTGACTCCCAGAAGTCCATAGACATCATGAACACCATGATGAGAAGCAAAATTACGTGAGTAAGATCCAGGTGACAGGAAATGAGGTCACTGAGCATAGGCCTGTGATCCAGAAAGAGTTTGAAGATGTGGAAGAAAAGTAGAAAGGTATTGGCTGTAAGTTTAATTCCCACTTGAAAATAAAAGACATTTTTAATGGTGACATGCTCATCTTAAACGGGAAAAGGAAAGTATACTTTTGTGTATCTGGAAAAAAGGAATGGACATGATCAATGTTAGTTATTCAATAGTCAAAATAATCAAAAACATAACTTTAATTTTACCCATTTATCTTGATTAAATGTCATATAAATTCTTAAAAATATAGCCTGAACATATGTATAAAACACCAACACACCCACAATTACACCTGTGCACATTATCTACATTCTCTTTGTACCTGGGACTCATTCTTTAGAAAGTATTTCTTTACTCTCTGTGTTCCTTCATTTAATTTTCACTAACCTGAATAATAATGTGCATATTAAAATAATTCAGGGGGTTGTACAGCCTAAAAATAAATAAATAAATAAATAAATAGGAACTAACAAAGGACTACACATATGCATAGAGGGAAGTAAAACTCAATGGGAGAACTGAGTAAAAGAAGGGAGGACAGGGAAGGGGAGGCTGGGCAAAAACCTACCTGGCTCAGCGCCTATAGCTCAACCGGCTAAGGCGCCAGCCACGTACACCTAAGGTGGCGGGTTTGAATCCCCAGCCCGGACCCGCCAAACAACAATGACGGCTGCAACCAAAAAATGGCCGGGCGTTGTGGCGGGCGCCTGTGGTCCCAGCTACTTGGGAGGCGGAGGCAGGAGACTCGCTTGAGCCCAGGAGTTGGAGGTTGCTGTGAGCGTGATGCCATGGCACTCTACCCAGGGGAATAGCTTGAGGCTCTGTCTAAAAAAAAAAAAAACCTACCTGACAGGTACAAAGAACACTATCTGGTGACAGGTACACTTATCACCCTGACTCAAGCACTACAAAAACAATCCATGTAACCAAAAACATTTGTACCCCTGAAATACTTTGAAATAAAAAATAAAATGCTCTAATAACAATGTTCTCACAGTTTTATCTGTATGCCTGGAACTATGGATCTTAGAGTCACTCCCACCATCCTCAGTGATGGTGAAAACTTGTGATTCCCAGAGTTCTCAAAGCTTATGAGAAAAAATGGCAAAGTTTTACCAATTTTTGAGCCCCTGTCTTCTATCACAGGGAAGAAAAAGAAATCTTGATACTTATATCTCCAGGCAAAATTGAATAATAATCCTCCTACTCCAGACTTTCCATTCAGTCTCTTTTCTAGATGCAGATATAATGCAGACCTAGGCTGACCAACAGACATTCTAAAACAATTACATCTTTCTGATCTCAGTGACTTTGGATACTCAATGACCAATATCTGGGAGGTGTATTTTCATTCTGTTGTATAAGCCACGGAACAAAAAACCTAACACAAAGTATTATTTCTATTAAGCCCTTGAACAGATGTTTCACAAAGACACCTATGTAAAATTTTTCCCAAGATAATATCTTTTTCAATCAATGGCCTGCAGCTAGAAGATGACTTCTCAATTTCTCACTGCCTTATGCTCATGGCTGGGTCCACAAAATTGCCATAATCAAAACATTGCTTCTCCTATAGATCAAAAGATACAAAGATGCTCTGGGTTTCCTGTCTTCAAGGTCTCCATTCTTTCAAGTATTGCACCTGCACAAACGTACCTACCTGCCTAAGCCTCCACACTTATTACACAAACCCACACACTTCCAAAGGTGAAGTAGAGAAGTGTGCATTTAAATACATAAAGAAAAAGAAAGTAGAAGCTTATAGAATTTCTCTGAGAGCATCTTAAAATTTCACAATTGGATTGTTTTTGTAATAGAAAGAGATATCAAATATTTAGGACTGTATTCCTTTATTTTTTTTTTTTTTTGTCACCCTCGGTAGAGTGCTGTGATGTCACAGCTCCCAGCAACCTCAAACTCTTAGGCTTAAGCAATTTTCTTGCCTCAGGCTTCCAAGTAGCTGGGACTACAGGTGCCTGCCACAACACTCAGCTATTTTTCATTGCAGGTGTCATTGTTGTTTAGCTGGCCCAGCCAATTTTGAACCTGCCAGCCTTGGTGTATGTGCTGGGTGCCATAACCACTGTGCTATGGGCGCCAAGCCAGGACTGTATTCTCTTATAACACACATTTCTATTATACTATATATGAAGGTTAGACAAGTAAGTTTACAAATTCATCCAGAAAAAGTTCTACATACCTCATTGCTGAATATCACTATAATCACCTTCGAAGTACTCCCCTCAGTCGTCTGGTGATTGTAATGATATTCAGCAATGGGGTATGCAGCACTTTTTCTAGGATGAGTTTGTAAACTTAATTGTGGACTTTCGTACAATGACAGCTCTGATGACCATTCCAGAAATAGAGTTCCAAAGTTGCTTCAATGTGTGGACGAGATGCTTGTGTTAGTGCATAGCTTCTCAAGTGGAGTACTTTGTACATCCCTTAATGGATGATTAGATATCTAATTTTTTTGCTATTCTCTGTTCATGGACAGCCCCTACCCTTTTATTGTGAAGAATAGTGCTTTTAGTCTGAATCCATTTAAACTAGACTAAGATTCTAGAACTAAGATTCTAATATATGATTTAAAACAAGGAGAATTGAGGGTACAGCAGCACAGTACTATGGGCCTTAAACAAGAAAGACTTTATGAAAGAGGATGGATAAAAACTAAGAAATTGGATATTTGAGTTTTTTTCTGATTCCATACAAAATGAAGTATTATTTTTTTTGAGATCTTTAAAGTATGACAGTGGAGCTTTAATAGAAATTGCATTAAAATTGTATATTGCTTTGGGTAATATGGACATTTTAACAATGTTGATTCTTCCCAGCCATGAGCATGGTATGTTTTTCCATTTGTTAACATCTTCAGCTATTTCTTTTCTTAGAGTTTCATAGTTCTCTTTATAGATCTTTCATGTCCAAAAAGTATCTAATGTACTCAGCCCTGCTATGAAACTAATTTATAGCTTTCATATGAAAGCTATAACCCAAGAATATGGAGAAAGGGGAAAGGGAGAGGAGGAGGGAGGGTGGGTGGAGGGAGGGTAACTGGTAGGACCACACCTATGGTGAATCTTACAAGGGGACATGTGTAACTTACTAAATGTAGAACATAAATGTCTTAACACAATGACTAAGAAAATGCCATGAAGGCTATTTTAACCAGTTTGATGAAAATATTTCAAATTGTATATAAAACCAGCACATTCTACCCCATGGTTGCATTAATGTACACAGCTATGATTTAATTTAAAAAAATTTAAGGAATTGCACTGGAGACGAAGAGTGACACATGGCACAAGGCCGTTACGTCTCTAAAATCTATGGTGTATAAAATGAGAAAGCATGTCCTCCATTTTTTATGTTTTTGATGTATTGCAAATAAGTATAAAAGCAATTATTTTAATTGTCAGATAACATGATGTTTTGAAGTATATACACATTGTGGAATGCTTAAATCTAGCTAATTAACAAATATATTACTTCACATACTTATCATTTTCAGATGGGAACACTTAACATCTGCTCTCTTTGGGTTTTTCAAGGATGCAATGTATCATTACTAACTATAGTAACCATGCTATACAATAGATTTCTTGAACTTATCTATCCTATCTAATTGCAACTGTGTGTCTTTTTACCAACATCAAACAACCCCTTTCCTCGTCCCTAATCACCCAAGACTCTGGTAGCACCATTCTACTCTCTACTTCTATAAGATTTACCTTTTTTACTTTCTATATGCAGGGTGGACATAAAATTCTTGCACAATTTAAAATAGTTTCACATAGTAAATTGCACATGCACTTTATAGCCACTTGGTATAATATATATTTTTTTAAGACAGAGAGTCTCACTTTGTTGCCCTCAGTAGAGTGCTGTGACATTCTCAAACTCACAATCTCAAATTCTTGGGCTTGAGTGATCTCTTGCCTCAGCCTCCGGAGTAGCTGAGACAACAGGCACCTGCCACAATACCAGGCTATTTTAGAAAAAAGTTCTCGCTCTTGCTCAGGCTGGTCTCCAATCGTGAGTTCAGCCAATCCACCCACAAGTGCTAGAATTACAGGTGTGAGCCACAGCACCCAGCCTTTGTATAATATTTTTTCATAATATAGGCATATATTAGTTGTGTAGTTTTATAGAGCACATGTGATGTTTTGATACAGGCATACAATGCTAATTAATCAAATTAGGGTACTTGAGGTATCATCAGCTCAAGTATTTATCATTTCTTTGTGTTAGGAACATTCCAAATCCATTCATTTAAATATTTTATTTATTTATTTTTATGTTCAAGAAAATTTTAATCATAAGGAATTAACTTATTGGATTATGACGGATATGACAAAAGATAAAATTTGTCTAGTTTTTGTATTAATATTTACCATATTCTATGATTTTTTAAGTTCAATATACAAATATCCATTGTATACCATTAACAATTAGAGAATTAAAGTTAACATGACAATACAAAATATGAAATACACAGAAATAATTCTTCAGAAATACATAGTATTTCTACATGGAAATATCTAGATAATATTAAAAACATAAAAAGACATATGTCTGTATATATTACAAAATTATTATTAATGATTTTTGTTATTTGTTTAGATATTCCTTCTGTTATAACTTGAGTTATTGCCTTTCTAGGGATATTAGTATACCACATAGCAAGTTCAGTTTGCTGTGGGGATTCAGAAGGATTGTAGTAAACAGCTGGCCCACTAGGGGGCACACATATCTGATATTGGGTGTTATATATGCAAGTACCTTCCGGCTTTCATGCATATTCCCAATAAGATAGGGTGACCAGATTTTAACATTTGTAAAGCGGGACAACATGGCCGGGGGTGGGGGGAGTGGGAGCGGGGCAGGGGACTGGGCAGGGCAGGGCCTGACAACAATGCAAACTTTGATAAGCAGTTCTCAGTAATGACTTCTCAACAATTATTTGTTATTATTACAGTTTAACATTATAAAATTAACAAAAATAATATAAAACTCATATTCTGGTGAAATAGCCACATGGCAGCCAGTATATTCCCTTCCTGTTCTCCCACCTGTTCGTGCATTCTTTCCAAAAATCGGGCCTTTTTTAAAACGCCGCTGGACATGGAACAAATTGTTAAAAAGCGGGACTGTTCCGCCAAAAGCGGGACGTCTGGTCACCCTACAATAAGAGTAAACTAATAACACAATTTTGACAGTTTGTGTAGTTTGGGTTGACTTTTAGATACATTTTTCATAACCTTCATCATGTCTTACACCTAGGATTAAAGAAAGAAGATGAAAAAGTCCAAAGTAAAGAATCAGTAATCAGTCCTATGCCACTGCTGCCCATCATCAAGCTTCTGCTGTGCATAGACAAGCCAGCTTCCAGTATGTGACTGTGGCAGGGCTGTAGTCTGTTTTTTCAACATAAGATGGTGGGGATGCTCGTTGGACTGTCCACTCTGCATCGCTGGCTGGTTTCACACCTAAGTGATGTATTTAGGCAGGGATGTCATTCACCTTTACTGTTGTTGGTGTGGACAGGATCACCAAGTAGGGGCCTTTTTACCATGGGTTCAGTGGGCTCAGGCTCCAATCTTTAATCCACACCTGGTTATCTGGAGAGTGGGGATGGACTGGGGAGGGGATGTGATAAACTAACAGGATATCTGTCATTCACCCATTCTGAAAACTTTTTTTTCATTGATTTTCCCAGTGACATTAGTTAGTTAGAAAATTAGTAAATTTTGTTTCTTCCAGTTCTCTCAGGGTAAATTTCTTAAAATGAGAAGGGTCATGATATAGTATTTTATGGGGTGAGCAACCTATTCTTGAGAAACCTAGTCTTTTTGTTTGTTTGTTTTTAGTTTTTTGAACCAGGTTACATTGATTTCAGTTATTAGGTGAAGTTCCTCTTATAATTGTGTCCCACCCCCAAAAGGTATGTTACAAACATTGATCCCCCATCCCCCTTTCTTCCCTCTTTACTCTCCCCTTACTCCACTCCCCACATGTACTAGGTCATTAATTGTCCTCATATTAGAAGTGCCTACGTAGGATTCTTGTTTCTCCATTCTTGCGATGCTTTACTAAGAATAATGTGTTCCACTTCCATCCAGGAAGGAATATAAAAGATTAATACAAAAGATGTAAAGGTTCCATCTTTTTTAATGGCTGAATAGTATTCCCTGGTATACATATACCACAGCTTGTTAAGCCATTCATGCATTGGTGGGCATTTAGGCTATTTCCACATTTTGATGATTATAAATTGAGCTGCAATAAACAGTCTAGTGCTAGTGTCCTTATGGTAAAAGGATATTTTTTCTTCTGAGTAGATGCAGATTGTCTGTTTGCTTTGGTTGTTGTCTCCTTAGCTATACAAAAGCTTTTCAGTTTAATTAAGTCCCATTTGTTTATTTTTGCTGTTGTTGCAATTGTCACAGAAGTCTTCATCATAAAGTCTTTGCCCAGGCTGATATCTTCAAGTGTTTTTCCCATGCTTTCCTTGAGGATTTTTATCATTTTGTGCCTTAAATCTAGGCCTTTTATCTATCTTGAATCAATTTTTCTGAGTGGAGAAATGTGTGGATCTAGGTTCAGCCTTTCACATGTGGATATCCAGTTCTCCCAGCACCATTTATTAAATAGGAATTTTTTTCCTCCAGTGTATGTTCTCATTTGGTTTATCAAAGAGTAGGTGGCTGTAAGATGTTTGTTTCATTTCTTGGTTTTCTATTTGTTTCCAGATATCTATGTCTCTATTTTTGTGCCAGTACCATGCTGTTTTGATCACTATGGCATTGTAGTACAGCCTCAAGTCTGGTAAGATGATGCTCCATCTTTGTTTTAATTACAAAGAATTTCCTTAGCTATATGGGGTTTTTCTGGTTCCTTACAAAGGAAGAATTATTTTTTCCAAGTCCTAAAAGTATGATGTTGGTATTTTAATAGGAATGGCATTGAATAGGTAGATTGCTTTGGGAAGTATAAACATTCTAACAATGTTGATTATTCCCAGCCATGAACATTTGTTAATATCTTCTGCTATTTCCTTTCTTAGGGTTTCATAATTTTCCTTGTACAGGTCCTTCACCTCTTTTGTTAGGTATATTCCTAGGTATTTCATTTTCTTTGAAGCTACTATGAAGGGAATTGTGTCCTTAATAAGCTTCTCGTGTTGGTTGCTACTGGCATATAGGAAGATTTGCAGACATTGATTTTATATCCTGAGACATTACTGTATCTTTTGATCACTTCCAGGAGTCTTGTGGTTGAGCCTTTGGGGTTCTCTAAGTATAAGATCATATCATTAATAAAGAATAAGAGTTTTACCTCCTCTTCTCCCATTTGGATGCCCTTTATTTCCTTCTCATGCCTAATTGTATTGGCTAGAACTTCCAGCACTATGTTGAATAGTAATGGTGACAGAGGACAACCTTGTCTGGTTCCAGTTCTAAGTGGAAAAACTTTTGTTTTACTCCATTCAGTAAAATATGAGCTGTGGGTTTGCCATCAATGGCTTCGATCAATTTAAGAAATGTGCCACCTATGCCTATACTCTTCACTGTTCTAATTAGAAAAGGATGCTGGATTTTATCAAATGCTTTTTCTGCATCTATTGAGAGGATCACATGGTCTTTGTTTCTGCATCTGTTGTTACAGTGAATTATATTTCTGGACTTGCGTGTCAAAACCAGCATGACATTCCTGGGATGAAAAATACTCAGTCATGGTGTATGACTTTTTGATGATAAGCTGTAATCTATTAGCTAGGATTTTGTTGAGAATTTTTGCATGTAAATTCATTAGTGAAATTGGTCTGAAATTCTCCTTGATAGTTGGATCTTCTCCTGGTTTTGGTATTAGGGCGATGTTTGCTTCATAGAACATGTTGGGGAAGATTCCTCCCTCCCCAATTTTTTGGAATAATTTCTGCAGTATGGGAATAAACTCTTCTTTGAAGAATTGATAGAATTCTGGTGTGAAGCCATCTAGACCTGGACATTTTTTTCTTGGGAAATTTTTACTGTTTCTTTGATCTCGGTGCTTGAAATTCGTCTGTTCGGAGATCTATTTCATCTGGGCTAAGTATAGGAAGAGGGTGTGATTCCAAATATTGATCCATTTCCTTCACATTGTCAAATTTCTGGGCATAGAGTTTCTGGTAGTATTCATAGATAATCTCTTGTATCTCTGTGGCATCAATTGTTATTTTCCCTTTATCATTTCTGATTGAAGTTACTAGAGATTTTACTTTTCTATTTCTAGTTAGTCTGGCCAAAGGTTTATCTATTTTTTTTCAAGAAACCAACTCCTAGTTTCATTAATTTTCTGAATGATTTTTTGTTTTCAATTTCATTAATCTCTGATTTAATTTTAGATGTATCTTTTCTTCTACTGGGTTTAAGCTGAGATTATTCTTCTTTTTCCAGTTCCATAAGATAGTTTGTGAGTTTTTTGATGTGCTCTCTTTCCATTTTTTAGATGTAGGCATCTAAAGCAATAAATTTTTCTCTCAGGACTGCTTTTGCTGTATCCCACAGGTTTTAGCAGCTTGTGTCTTCATTGTTGTTATTCTCAAAGAAGTTAGTGATTTCCTCTTTTATCTCTTCCAGCACCCAACTGTGATTCAGCATAAGGTTGTTTAATTTCCATGAACTTGACTTAAATGCTCCCAGATCTCTGGAACAAACTTTAATTAGTGTGAGCAATATGATATCCCATAACACCAAAATTATAGGGGACTTTAACATTCCTCTTATAGAACTGGACAGATCCTATAAACAGAAACTAAACAAAGATACAAGGGACTTAATTGTGACCCTCAAACAACTGTGTTTGACAGACCTATATAGAACACTCTATTCCAAAGCTAAAGAATATGCATTCTTCTCATCAGTCCATGGAACATTCTCATTTAAGTATTTCAAAATATTCCCTAACTTATTGTTCATTATATTCATTTTGTTTGCTGTCAAATACAGTAGAACATCTGTGAGTTGACTACCCAAGGTACTATAACAAACTGGTCAACATATGAAGGTGGCCAACATACAGGATTAGGCCTTCTATACTGATGAGGGGCATGTCCAATCTTTGAAATTCAGGTCAATTTAAGGAGTTATTCAATATAAGGAGGTGGTCAACTCCATGGAGGTTCTACTGTATTGTTCATTCTTTCCAACTATATAACTATATTTTTGCATCCATTGGCCATACCCAGATTACCCCCCTTCCCTGCTACCCTTTTCAGCTTCTGGTAACCATCATATTATTCTCTATATCCATAAGACAAATTATTTTAATATTTGATTCCCACATATGAGTAAGAACATGCAAGATTTGTCTTTTTGTGCTTGGCTTATTTTACTTAACCTAATATCCTCCAGTTCTATACATCTATGATGTTAGAAATGAAAGGATTTCATTCTTATTATGGCTATATAATATTCCATTGTGTATATATATGTACCACAAATTTTTTATCTATTCATCCATTGATGGGTGCTTAGGGTGATTCCAAATCTTGGCTATTGTAAATAGTACTACAATAACCATGGGAGTGCAGATATCTTTTCAATATACTGAATTTTTCTCCTGTGGATACATACCCACCAATTAGATCGCTGGGTGATATGATGACTCTATTTTTAGCTTTGTGAGGAACCGTCCTTCCTACTGTAGTGACTGCACTAATACACATTCCCACCAATCGCATACAAGTGTTCCCTCTTCTCCACATCCTTACCAGCATTTGTTATTGTTTATCTTTTTCACAAAAGTCATTTCATTCTTATTGCAGCTATATAACATTCTATTGTGTATATATATGTGTCACAATTTTTTTTACCTATTCATCTGTTGATGGGGGGAGATATCAATGAGATGTTATCTTTGATTTTCATTTTATGATGACTAATGATGCTGAGCATTTTTTCATATAGTTGTTGGTTATTTGAATGTCTTCTTTTGAGAAATGTCTATTCATATTCTTTGTCCATTGTTTAATCAGATCATTTAATTTTTTCTTTTTAAGTATCTGGAGCTCCTTATATATTCTAGTTATCTGTTCCTTGTAAGATGAGTAGGTAGGAAATATTTTCCCCCTTTCTATGGATTGTCTCTTTATTTTCTTGGTTGTTTCTATTGCTGTGCAGAATGTTTTTAGCTTGATGTCACCTCATTTGTACAATTTTGCTTTAGTTGCCTATGCTTTGGGGGTACTTCTCAAGAAGTTTTTTCCTAGACCAATGTCCTGAAGCAGTCCCCAAAATTCTTTTTAAATAATTTCACAGTGTCACGTCTTACATTTAGGTCTTTAATTCATTTTGATTTGATTTTGTATATGGCAGGAGATAGGCACCTAGTTTAAGTTTTCTGCATGTGGATATACAGGTTTCCTAGCACCATGATGTGCATATATAATTCACTTTTATTTACCCAAAGTAATTAAAATATGTAAAATATTTTATTTGTATCTGTAAAATATATAAAATTAAAAAGATGAAGAAAACTCTTTACCACACTCAGAGGAGTTTATAATCTAGTATCAAAAGGATATATACACATGACTCAAGATAGTCAGATTAATTTCTTGGGTGAGAAAGGAAGACATTGTGTAGTTTAAACTGAGACTTGTAGGATAGCCATAGCTTTTCAAATGAAGAGATTAGTATTAGTTTTCTATATGACAGAAGATCATTGAGCATACATTTTAAGAAAAAATGAGGGGCATAACCTGGAAAACTGAGCTATGAGCTGACTAGAAAGATGACTGAATGGAAAAATATTTGATAAACTTTGTAATATGGTAGGATTGGTCTTTGAAGTTGTAAAATGGAGAAGAGAAAGATAAAAGTTATTATTTTGATAAAATATAATACTAAAACTGATAAATCAGGCTATCAGTCTTCCAATAATAATTAATTCATCATATATTAGCTGTATTAGGAGACATTCTCCAATGACTCTTATATTATTGATGAAGTTCTCAATTACCTACCTTCCAAAAGGGGGCCTGAGTACTAATGTAAATCAATACATTTACTAGGAAAATACATTTCCTAGTAACAATACATTTACTAGGAAATAGTCAACATCTACTCCACACTATTTCCAGAGCATGATCAGGATAGAAAAATGTAAAGAGTGAAACAACTTATCCTTGTTCAATAAACTCACTAATTTAGAAGTGCCTGGATCCAATGGGAACCTATACTGGCACTAGGACAGGATGTGAAGATTGCCACAACAGAGCTGAATTTAGGATGGGAAAGATAATTTAGCTATATATCTAAGATAATCAGGAAAGGGTAGGAATATAGGATGGTGTGAAAATTTGATGGAAAAGTCAGGTATAAATAAAATAGCATGAAGTCAGATGTTGATAAAGTATATCTGAAAACTTAAAAAAGACATAGAGTTTCACTTAAAACAAAACATACCCCTAGATATGAATTGCCTTAAAAATTTTTTAAATCATAAGGAAGAAGTAAATAACTAAAGGAAATTCTTACTCTGGAGTAGTAACATTAGATAAGAAAATTAACAAGATCTCTAGAGATAGAGCAGGAAGTGAATGGCACATTTCATTCACTCCACATAAGAATCAAAGTTCTAGATTTGTCACATATTGCGCATATATCTTCACAAGAGATCCATTCATAGTACAAACCAGGGGGAGTTTTGTCAGGGAGAAACAAGAGCTCAAACACATACATCTATATGTATGTGCATAATAAACAAGTCAGGAGATTGAAAAGCTTTACTTAAAATAACTGTAATAACATTTCTTCTTTAATTCACAAATCATAACACTCTAAGGTCCTATAATTATAGCTTAACAATTTTCTATCACTAGATAAACACTGGAATAACTTCCAGGTAATTCCAGAATACAAAAAAAATAGGGCTCAATTCAGTGCAATGAAAAGCAGAAGCCAAGATTTTGAGATCTCCATAATCAACTGAAACACTGAAGAAAACAAAAACTAAAATTATTCCTGCAGAAGTTTTAAATTTTCTATTAATCATTAAAATTAAAACCCATTATCAATTACTGTTTCCAAGTTCAGGTCTCAATCATTGTACTTCTTACAAATTTCTCAGCAGTTTCTGTATTCCCTGCCTGATCTCCTTGGTTCTCACACCATAAACAATGGGATTCAGAGCTGGAGGGATGAGGTGGTGCAGGATGTTGAGCAGGATGGGGAAATCTGGGGGAATTCTCTTCCTGGTCAGGTTGGTGATCACCAGAACCAGTAGGACTGTGCTGAAGAACAGAATTAGAATGAAATGGGAACCACAGGTATTCAGGGCTTTGGCCACAGCACCCTCAGCCTTGATCCTTAGTACAACTTTCAAGATAAAGGAATAAGAGAGAACAATAAGGATGAGGTCAGAGCCCAGCAGGGTCCAGCCTACCGCAAACTGGTAGAGCCTGTTAAAAGTGATGTCTTCACAAGAGAGTTTGGAAACAGACAGGTTAGTGCAGATGCAATTGTTAATGACGTTCCCTGCACAATACCTGAGTCGGGAAGAAAGGATGGGGATAGGGATAGTAAGAAGTCCATTTCGGGCCACAACAAAGATGGCAGCCCTAACCACGAACTGCTCAGTGATGATGGATGGGTACCGCAGGGGATGGCAGATGGCCACATAGCGGTCATAGGCCATGACCATGAATGTACAAGACTCCATGGTCAGGAAACTGTTCATGATGAACATCTGAAGAAAGCAGGCAGAAAAGCTGATAGACCTGACGTCAAACCAGAAGATGGCCAGGACCTTGGGGATGACGGTGAGGCAGAGTACCATGTCCAGCAGGGAGAGGAGGCTGAGCAGGTAGTACATGGGCTGGTGCAGAGCAGCCTCCAACCAGATGGTGATCAGGAGGGTGGTGTTGGCCACCATAGCCAGGAGGAAGAGAAGACTGAGGGGCAGGGACAGCCAGTGCTGCCAACTCTGGAAGTTGGGGAAGCAGATGAGGAAAAATTCAGAGATGAGGCCAGTGGAGTGGTTGCTGGGTGATGCCATGTAGAGAATCCTAATCAATCTGGAAATCCAAAGTACCTTAAAAAGTAGAAGGAATGTATATTAACATAGAAAATATGGGTCCTAGATGTAGTAGACTTTGGGTTTCCCTGGAGCAGTTAACTTGTTCCAACGAAGTTTTTAAATCACCATCACCATTATCACTGACATTTAACCAAGAATGTTATATTCATTATTTCATTTTATTTAAAAAATATTAAAGAATAATACATCATGAAATAAATCTTAAGCTGAGGAAATTTCACATGGGTTTGTGTGTGAGAAGACATAGGAATTAGGTCAATAAAAAACAAAGCTGTCAAAATATTAGTTATCACAGTCCCATCTGGAAAATTAATGAGATACAGAAGACCAATCCTAAATAAAGGCAAAAATATATTGGTAAATATTAACACAAATGAAAGAGAGCTTAGCAAATTATTTCTAAAGAAAATTAAGAAAAGTAAATAAAATGGACTAGACCAAAGGTTTAGAAGGAAAGGGATGACAATATTCACTCCACTAAAACATACCACAAGGTTACAAAAATTTTTCCCAATTAAACTCACAAATTAAAATGACTAATTAAATATCCCATAGACCAGAATTACTCACTAGTTTACAGGTGAATCTAAAATTAATAATGTGTCATAAAATTATATTTAACTATAGGATCCTTTAAGAAAGTATTGGTGTCCTAATTTACTAGATGGGCTAAGAAAACAGTTTTTCTCAATTTTTGTCACACATCAAAATAAATTTTTTTTTGTTTGTTTTTTATTTCAGGCTCCTTTATTCCATGAATATTTACAGACATCAACTATAGGCAAAACATTGACATAATCATTGAAGATAACATTGGGACAAATATATCAATTTTATGAGGAAACAAAAGCATTCTCTACAAATCAATTATGAGATAAGTGTACTCATTACCACAACTCCTAGTAAAGTTGAAGATCCTAGCTAGTATAATTATGATAACTTAAAAATCCCAATAGTTTGTAAAAAAGAAAAAAATACAAATTTCATTACTTCCGAGCTACCAAGTTACCAAAAACAATAGAAAATTCAGCAATATAGCTAACTTCAAAATAACTATACAAAATCAATTATATTCCTATATAAAAAAGAATTACAAAATAATATTAGAAAAAGAAAGACAGCATTATATCAGCAATCAAAATAGAAAGTACCTATCAATATAGCTTTAACAAGAACTATGCAATTTTTTTTGAATACATAATCATTTACTACTTGTTTTTTACAGAATACACAAGACAAAATACAAATAGCAAAAAAATTTTTTCCTCATTATGATTTTACCAAAGTCTAAAAGAAAGATGACTAATATATATAAATAAAAGTAAAAAATAATTGCTAAAAAAAAAAAAGAAAACAGATCACGCCAAGTCTTATAGACAGTAGAAATAGAAATACTTCAAAATCATTCTACCTAGTCTGGATACCCTTGATAGTAAAATTAGAAAAAATATATTATTATAAAGGGGAAATTACAGACATATTTCACTGGTAAATAAGGATACAATTGATAAACAACATATTGACATGTTGAATTAAAAATTGATGTTTAAGTAATTATGTTGATCAAAATTAAATCCAGTTTGTGTGAGAATTAGTCTTTTTTTTTTTTTTTTGCCTAC
Source organism: Otolemur garnettii (assembly GCF_000181295.1). Classification (NCBI taxonomy): domain Eukaryota; kingdom Metazoa; phylum Chordata; class Mammalia; order Primates; family Galagidae; genus Otolemur; species Otolemur garnettii. The sequence goes on from NW_003852396.1 coordinate 34,529,409, forward strand.
ATCCCCTCGATCCTTCTCTGTCTGATCTTCTCTTCCCCCAAACCTTCAAGGAAGAGCTTACTCCTATACTGCAGAAATTATTCCAAAAGATTGAAGAGGAAAGAATCTTCCCCAACACGTTCTATGAAGCAAACATCACCTTGATTCTAAAACCAGGTAAAGACCCAACTAAAAAGGAGAATTTCAGACCAATTTCACTTGTGAATACAGATGCAAAAATTCTCAATAAAATTTTAGCCAATAGATTACAGCTTATCATCAAAAAAGTTACACATCAGAATCAAGTAGGTTTCATCCCTGGGAAGCAAGCCTGGTTTAATATACGCAAATCTATAAATGTTATTCACCATATCAACAGAAGTAAAACCAAAGACTACATGATCATTTCAACAGATGCTGAAAAAGCATTTGATAAAATTCATCATCCTTTTTTAATTAGAATATTGAGGAGTATAGGCATAGGTGGTACATTTCTTAAATTGATCAAAGCTATTTATGACAAACCCACAGCCAGTATTTTACTGAACAGAGTAAAACCGAAAGCTTTTCCTCTTAGAACTGGAACCAGACAAGGTTGTCCTGTCACCATTACTATTCAATATTGTGCTGAAAGTTTTAGCCAATACAATTACACAAGACAAGTGTATCCAAATGGGAGCAGATGAGGTTACACTCTCCCTTTTTGCTGACAATATGACCTTATACCTGGAGAACCCCAAAGATTCAACCACAAGACTCTTGGAAGTCATCAAAAAATACAGTAATGTTGCAGGATATAAAATCAGTGTCCACAAGTCACTTGCCTTTGTATACACCAACAATAGCCAAGAGGAGAAGTTAATTAAGGATATAACTCCCTTCACCATAGTCCCAAAGATAATGAAAAACTTAAAAATATACCTTACAAAAGAGGTAAAGTACCTCTATAAAGAAAATTATGAAACCCTAAGAAAGGAAATAGCAGAGAACATCAATAAATGGAGGAACATACCATGTTCATGGCTTGGAAGAATCAATATTGTTAAAATGTCTATACTTCCCAAAATAATTTACCAATTCAATGCCATCCCTATTAAAATACCAGCATCTTACTTTCAAGATTTGGAAAAAAATTATTCTGCATTTCGTATGGAATCAGAAAAAAAACCATATAGCTAAGGCAGTCCTTAGTAAGAAAAACAAAGCCAGAGGTATTACTTTACCAGATTTTAGGCTATACTACAAGGCCATAGTGGTCAAGGCAATATGGTTTTGGCACAAAAATAGAGACATAGATATTTGGAATTGAATAGAAAACCTGCAAATGAAACCAACAACTTACAGCCACCTAATCTTTGATAAACCAAACAAGAGCATTCACTGGGGCGAAAGACTCCCTATTTAATAAATGGTGCTGGGAGAATTGGATATCTACATGTACTGAAACTGGACTTGCACCTTTCTCCACTCACAAAAATTGATTCAAGATGGATAAAGCACTTAAATCTAAGGCATGAAACAATAAAAGTCCTCAAAGAAACAATTTGGAAAACACTGGAAGATATTGGCCTGAGGAAAGACTTTATGAGGAAGACCGCCATGGCAATAGCAACAACAGCAATACTAAACAAATGGAATCTTATGAAACTGAAAAGTTTCTGTACAGCAAAGGAGACAATAACCAGAGCAAATAGACAACCTACTCAATGGGAAAGGATATTTGCATATTTTGAATCTGACAAAAGTCTAATAACCAGGATCTATGCAAAACTTCAATTAATCTACAAGAAAAAACCAACAACCCCA
>NW_003852396.1:34531653-34571530 GCF_000181295.1 Otolemur garnettii
TTAGTGAAGCATCACAGGAATGGAGAAGTAAGAATCCTATGTATTCAACTTTGATATCAAGACAATTATGACAATTAATGACATGGTAGGGCATGGGGGAAGGGGAGACCAAAACAAATTTGATATGGATAATTTTATGATTTACTCCAAATCCTGATATAAAAGTAAACATTGACTAAATATAAAGAGTCAATGTCCTCCTATTATTGTCTTATGGTACTGTGCCACCACCATCTTGGACATACAGAATTCAAATTTGCACAAGTGTAACTCAAAGTTCCTATAGAAAGGTATGCTCAAAGGCAGGCCGTTTTCATTAAAATTTATAACTATACCTTCAAATGACTACTTAATTTCCAAGTTCATTACAATAACCTTCTCTGGTTGATTCATTCTTCTAATTATTTCAAGAAATTTTTCAAATGTTTTAAATTCACTCAATTGCTAAATCTCCCCTCTCAGGTAACCTGTCCAACTGCTTCACAAACATAGCAGAAACATTAGATGGAAATTCCTCAGTTTCTCATGGTAGATTCACAAACTCATCAGTATCTATATCCTTGTTCTCCTCCTATAAACAGTAGTATCTATGCCCCCTCCTGATAGCAATCCTCTGCCTCTGATTTGGATTCTCTCTACCTAGACCTTCCTAGGAACTTTGGCTTATGAATTATCCAGGTAATTCTCTATGTATTCACCCTCTCCTACATCTTTCCCATAGATATTCAAAGTTGTCGAGTCTCTCCTATGTTAATAAATGACCTATCAGAATGACCATTATGAGAAAGTCAAAAAACAACAGATAGTATAGCATGCATGCAGAAAAAAACAATGTTTATACACTGATGATAGGACTCCAAATTAGTGCCATCCCTATGAAAGACAGGGTGGAGATTCCTCAAAAAACTAAAAATAGATCTGTTCAATCCAGAAATCCCATTACTGGTATATACCCAAAGGAAAAGAAATTATTTTAACGAAAATACATCTGCACTCAAATGTTTGTCTCAGCATGATCACAATTGCAGAGATATGGACTCAATCTAATTGCCCATCAATTCATGAGTGAATAAAGAAAATGTGGGATATATGACATGGAACACTTCTCAGCCATAAAAACGAATGAAATCATGCCTTATGCAGCAACATGGGTAGAACTGGAGTCCATTATATTAAGTGAAATATCCCAAGAATGATAAAGCAAGCACAGATTGTTCTCACCAACAGGTTAGAGCTAAATGATGGATACACATGACTACAAAGACATTGAAACTAAAAGGGGAGAGGGTCAGAGTGGGACTAGGGATAAAAACTTACAAACACTGTCCTAGTGATGAGCACACTGAGAGAACAACTTCAGCAATATACAGTGTATTCACCTAAAAAGAACAAAGTATATCCCCTTAATAATTTGAAATAAAAACAAATGAATAAATAAATATATTTCTTCACCTATTCCATATCCCCATTTAGTGTAAACCATGATTTCATTTGGGAGTAAATATACTAAATCTCTTTCTTCTCTCTCTTTTTGTCTTTCACACCCAAACTTAAAGAACCAAAAGTGACAAAGGATATCTAAAAGAGGACCAGTGCCTGCTGACGCCAGCGTTCCAATTGAAAAGGGATCACCAACAACCCACTCTGGGATGGCTCTGAGGATGAAAAATGGGGCATCTTTGAGAGATAGAAATGTAATGACATAAACAGAGATTAGACTGACTACACGGATAGAAGAAAGGGGTGAAAATTGTACTGTCTGTTCTGACTTAAATGACTAAGTAAATTCCACAAGACAAGCAATAGTCTTTGAAAAGACTTGATGTATGTTATAGAGGCAGAAATTACAGACCAAGTTTGACACGTTTGCATTTATGGACTCTGTAAACTATCAAAATATAAGTGACTTGAAGTCATGAAGTGTTGGAGAAAGCTGTTTCACTTTGTTTGAAAACTCAAAGTGAGAGATTGAAAATTTGACATCAGCACAAAGTGTGTATTTCAAACCATAGAACTTAATACATTTATCTGAGGAGAATATAAGAATTTTAGGAATACCTACAAAGAATCATATGTAGATCAAATGACAAACAAGTCTAACAATGGAACCCTCAGACAGATTTACCCTTAAGCTTAGATTAGAGGAGGAAAAGAAACGTGGAAGGAGACCTAAAAGAAATGATCAGAGCCCTAATCAAAAATCAAATGGAGTGGCCAAATGTGTCCACATAAAGGATTTCAGTAATATGGGGAAAGAAATTGTTCATTGCATTTGGCAACTAGATAATCAGTCAAAGAAAATCAAGCAAGTTCAGTGGGAAAAGAGAAATAAAACGCAAAAGAACAGGGAGCCAGCAGTACTTGAGTGAACAGACACAGGGAGGACTTGTCAGCGTGTCAGAATCTTGGCTTCAGCAAATAGCATTACAGAAAGGGAGATGAGAGCACAGGAAGAAGTGCATATGGTAAAGGAGAGATTACTTTAATAAAGGAAATCTGACTGTATTTAAACTAAGGGGCAAAGATTATACAAAGAAAAATAATGCAAAGAAAAAGAAGACAAAAAGTAATCAAAGAGCAGCCCTTGGGGAAACAATTATTACTATTTAAATGAATCACTGTCTCTCTTTCTCATTGACTTTTCTCGATTCACTACAAAATCTCTATAGTACAGTAGAGTGTATTTTCAACCCTTTTATCCCACCTTCCATTTAAGACTCACTAATAATAATATAAATATAATATAAATTCTTTATAATATAAATTCTTTATAATTGTACAGTAAGCATTTCAATTTTTAGAGCATTGAGCTTGTACAGTAAGTGTTTCAATTCTTAGGGCATTGTGATTTATTTTAAGGATTCAAAAAAGGAAAATATAAACAGAAAAATATTAACCAAAGGGCCCAGGAGAACTGAGAAAGGAATTGAGGCAAACCACAGGAAAGAAGCTCAAGACCTGAAGAGGATCTGATAGAGAATTATGGGCTAGAGGTAGGGATAGCGATGGCAAAAAGTTCTTGTGGAAGCTGAAAGACCCTAAATAAGGAACTCCAGCTAATTCTAATTAACAGCCCTCTAGCCCCAAAAGTCTTGTCCTTGATGGATTGGAAACCCTCATTTAGTCCTCTGACCTACTAGGTCTTTTGCCTTCATATGTACAACACCACCAAACAGCCTATTCCTATTATGAAAGAAAATGTCTTAAAATCCTTCGGATTGCAGACAATATGCCACCACTCTGCATTGTCCTTATTTCTCACCTCTGCCATTTTCCTTTCCTGTCTGATTCCAGGATCACATAGAACACACTGGGAGAAAGCAATAAGCACAGGTCCTGTCCATTTCTTTCTTACCTGAGCTTCATAGACCTGGAAGTCCAGGGTCATATTAAACTCAAAATGCTATTTCTGACCCAAAACTATACTTTGTCTCTCTTAAACCCCTAGACTGCTATTCAGGGCACACTTGCATTAATGGATCAGCTCTAGAACATGTGGAACCCCTCGTAGGCAATGATTTGGGATTGCTGAGAATATAGACGAGTCCTTCCCAGGAGGAAACTAAGGTTTCTAAAGATTCATGCATCCGTTACCACAATTCATGGACTTGTTCTTCTTTTATCATGGGATCCAATGGAAGAATGAAGAGAAAGCCTCCTGTTCTGACTTATCTGGTGACCCAGAGGCTACTGGCCCAACATAGCATTGCTCCCTCCTTTATCCCTGAAACTCACAGAGGCCACAACAGATTAGGTCCCACTAGAGAAGTCAGCTGCCTGCATCCAGTCACCAGAGCTGAAATTGCTTCAGAATCTATAGGATTTTATAATCCAGAATCAATTCCTGAAACTATCCCACCCTCTTCTCCCTCTCCCAGCTGGTAGTAGTAATTTGGGATACTGAGACTCAACAGCTGATGGGCTGGATCTCAGGGGGACCTTTGCCTTACTTAATGTTACAGTGAGACTCAGTGCCAGTAGTTGAGATGTGGGGAACAGAATATGAAACTGAGTTAAAATTCAAATATCTATCTATGTACTTGACTACACAGACCATCATCTTAAACATTTCCTTATTCTACTTCCTATACCCTGAAATGTTGTATCAATAGATTTCCTTATACTAAAACATTTCAGAATTCCTTAACAAAAGCATAAATTTCCTTTTGTTATATTTGAGATTTTTGTAAATCTCACTCATTCAATAAGTATTTATTTTTACTATTATCAATTATTTATCCAGAATGAGAGTAGGATAGAAAGCAAAGCACATCCAAATAACCCATGGATCAAACAAGTAGAGGTGAATCTGAATATGTGCATCAGTGAAGGGGAAGTGCCTTAGAAAGCCTATGGGTAATAGGATGAGGGACCTGGAGAAGATGCTGAGACACTGTCCTCTCTTTCACATCACACAAGTCTGAGTTCCAGGTCTAGGCTAGCAGTTGTATTTCAAATGATGAAGCATAACTGGGCCAGATACTATATATGTCACTTTGAACTTGTCACTCTGTCTTCCACAGGGAACCTTGGGATTGGGTGTTAGCCTCACTTTCTCTGGTCAAGCTGACACTGACCATAAGTAATGTCTGTGGATACAGATGGTTCTATTACACTTTATCCTTACAACTCTACCACCTCTTTCTAAATGAAAGAAGAGATCCCAGGAAGGCTTCTGCTGTGGTTTGGTTTATGTATTGTCTGTGTGCCTGAACCACAGGGCCACAGGAGGAGTTGAAATTAGGAGGGATAATAGATAAAATAAAGGAAAATTATGAGAGAAAGGAGAGAGACAGACAAATGTACTGACAGCAAGGCAATGTGTAATCATTATTTTCTAATGAGAATGCTTCAGAAACAGAGAGTAACAATATCTCTCAGATGAAGTGCAAAGTTATATTTCATGCTGAGAAAAGTGGCAGAAGCTATTTTGCCCCAAGAAGGAAATTGAGATAAAGTAAAGACTCAACAGGATTACCTGGAGAAAATATGCATGACAGCATTTGCAAACTCAGTTTTTCTATTGTTATTTTATAGGTAAACTGAGCTGATAATTCTTTGTAGTTTTTTTTTTAATTAAATCAGAGCTGTGTACATTAATACTATCATAGGGTACAGTGTGCTGTTTCTATATACAGTTTGAAATACTTTCATCCAACTGGTTAACATACCCTTCATGTCATTTTCTTAGTTATTGTGTTAAGACATTTATATTCTATATTTAGAGAGACTCACATGTACCCTTATAGGATGAACTATACGTGTGATCCCAACAATCACCCTCCCTCCCTCCTCTGTCTCCCCTTTCCCAATATTTTTGGGCTAAAATTGGGTTATAGTTTTCCTATGAAAGCTATAAATTAGTTTCATAGTAGGGCATTGGATACTTTTATACTGCCTTGTCAAGCATCTGCACATTGCAGGACTGTAAATTCAGAAGACAGTGGACCAAACAGCTGTTTGGCTGTGGTGGAAGCAGATTGCTGTTTCATGATTCTTGCATCAGGACTTGTGATGCTCCCTAAACATACCAGATGGCACTGTGGAGAGAATTTTGAGGGGCTAGTGGCATTGGGATTGAGGTCACCTTAAAGGATGTGAACACTGGAAACATAGCTATGTATCACTGACAGCTGTACTTCGGCATTTCAGAAGAGACATGGAAAGCCTAATGGCATATCAGACTACACTGGATACAAGTAGACAATATCCAACTGACAGTGTTGTGGGGCACCCAATTGTTTTTGGTTCCTAAGTGATAACCCTCACATAAGCAAGAGCATTTCTCAAGAAAATAAACTAGTAAAAAAAAAAGGCTACAGGTATGGAGGATGATTCAAATGACATGAATATATCTGTCCCAAGGAAAAGGAAAATGGGATATGAGATAATGGTCTGTTGCTATTCAGAGGATAACAGGGAAAACAGTGTGCATATGGAAATAATAATGATAATGCATTGAAAATGTATTAATGTAATTTGTATATATTTAAAGTACATTAGAAAAACATTTATGGTTATTTTATTCATCCTTCAAAACAACCATAAGAAATAAGATTATTATCCACCATTTACAAGGTAATGAAACCAAGGATCCACAAGTTTAGCCAAAGTTTACAGTTTCTGAATAGACAAGTTTCTGAGAATCAGCTTCTGATTAGTCAGACTATCCCAATCCTAGTGGTGTTACTGTATAAAAGTTTGTTTAGTGCTGGTTGAAAATAAGGCTCTGTGTTATAGAACACATACCAGCATAAGATTTGATGGCTGTTCCCAAGTAGTTTTCCAAAAAAGGGACAAATAGGAAATGCACTTGTAAAATGTTCTATCTTATTGAATACATTTTTATTTTAAGTTTCTGTATATAAAGAGCCAAAAATCAGGCAGAATAAAAAAAGATAAACAGGTGCTTCCCACTTGGATTTCTCTCTTCCACTGCCAGAGGTTCTCTGTTCACCCTCTTTCCTGTTCACCCTCTTTTGCTTATCAAGCTTATCAATCTTCCTCCCATCAAAAATAATCTAGCCTGTCACTAAATAAATAAATTAAGTAAAAGGATAAGTAAAATTTTGTCTCAATCTATAGGAAGTGTATGTGCATCAGAAAAAAAGACATACAGCCACTCAAAAGGCAAGAGAAATAATTCCAGTTGAGAGGATCAGGGAAGGAAGACCTAAGAAAGGTGGCGCATGAATTAAACCTAATAGGAAAGATAGGCCTTGGCAAATATGACTTGAGTAAAGGAAGGCTGAGGGCTTAAGAATCAAATGATTAAAAAGAAACAGCAAAATAAGTAGAGGACATTTTCAAGAAATAGTGAGCAATTCATTTGAGCTACCATGGCAGAGAAAACAAAGAAAGTTGGAGATAACTTTAAAAGTATGTTAGGGCCAGAACATAGGTCTGTAATAAAAAATGCTGTCATGTATTTAAAAAAATTAAATACTGTAGAAATATTAAATTTTAATAGAAGCCATTCAGCAAAGGTAAACTTCAATGCACAAGAAAGTACTGTGTAACCCAAACTTTTACACAAATAAAAATATTTTAAAGAAATTAAAACAATAGGAAATGCTTCAGCCAGAGAGTTGGCACAGAATGAAAGTCTTAACTTGTCTAGGAGGATCTGAAGAGCCAGGGGATGGCACATCTGCCATAGGAGTCACAGAAGTGAGCTGGGGTTCAGGGCAAAGCACTGCAGTACAAGAGCTGAAGTTCTGGAGTCAGCATCTGCATTTCAGCCCAAATAATTTCTCATGGCAAAAATTCCAGGAAGGCTCTGTCTGGCTGAATCAAAGACAGACAAAAAACCTGTGTCGTTTTGAAAAATCTGTGTTGTTTTCTTTACTTTTTTTTTTGCAGTTTGTGGCTGGGGCTGGTTTGAACCTGTCACCTCTGGTATATGGGGCTAGCACCCTACTCCTTTGAGCCACAGGTGCCACCCTAGAACCTGTGTCATTTTCAATTCTGGTGTCAGGCAGATCTTTTCAAGAGCTTTGTGTAAAGTTTTGTCATGAGTGGTCAAACATTCCCATTCCAATCCAGTTCCACCTGGCTAAGACTCAATAAGACCTTCAATTAATTGATTAGATCTGGGGAAATTTCCAAATAACCACAGAAGCCAGGAAAGGAAGATTTTCTTTGAAGCAACAAGAAACAAAGATTGACAAATGAATATTTTCATTGTTGCTCGAGGTATTGGAAAAAACAGAATCAGAATTCATTCCAGGATCAAAAACTAAAATTTCCTTTCGAACATAAAAATAATTCCCTATGTCTCTTTTTTTTTTTTTTTTTTTTTGCAATTTTTGGCTGGAACTGGGTTTGAACCTGCCACCTCCATATGGGACTGGCGCTCTACTCCTTTGAGCCACAGGCACCACCCCCATGTCTCTATTTCTTATTAACAATTCCAAAGGTGAATCTAATCCATTTCACATTTTACAGCTTCTTCAGGAGGTTCTGGATTCCCTGTTTAATCTCCTTGGTTCTCACACCATAAACAATGGGGTTCAGAGCTGGAGGGATGAGGTGGTGCAGGATGTTGAGCAGGATGGGGATATCTGGGGGAATTCTCTTCCTGGCCAGGTTGGTGATCACCAGAACCAGCAGGACTGTGCTGAAGAACAGGATAAGAATGAAGTGGGAACCACAGGTGTTCAGGGCTTTGGCCACAGCACCCTCAGCCTTGATCCTTAGTACAACTTTCAAGATAAAGGAATAAGAGAGAACAATAAGGATGAGGTCAGAGCCCAGCAGGGTCCAGCCTGCCACAAACTGGTAGAGCCTGTTAAAAGTGATGTCTTCACAAGAGAGTTTGGAAACAGACAGGTTAGTGCAGATGCAATTGTTAATGATGTTCTCTGCACAGTACTTGAGTCGGGAAGAAAGAATGGGAACAGGAAGAGAAATAAGGGCATTCCGGGATATAACAAAGATGGCAGCCCTAACCACGAACTGCTCCGTGATGATGGATGGGTACCGCAGGGGATGGCAGATGGCCACATAGCGGTCATAGGCCATGACCATGAATGTACAAGACTCCATGGTCAGGAAACTGTTCATGATGAACATCTGAAGAAAGCAGGCAGAAAAGCTGATAGACCTGACGTCAAACCAGAAGATGGCCAGGACCTTGGGGATGACGGTGAGGCAGAGCACGATGTCCAGCAGGGAGAGGAGGCTGAGCAGGTAGTACATGGGCTGGTGCAGAGCGGCCTCCAGCCAGATGGTGATCAGGAGGGTGGTGTTGGCTCCCATGGCCAGGAGGAAGAGGAAACTGAGGGGCAAGGACAACCAGTGCTGCCAACTCTGGAAGTTGGGGAAGCAGATGAGGAGAAATTCAGAAATGGGGACAGTGGAGTGGTTGCTGGATGATGCCATGTAGAATCTTGATCAATCTGGAAAACCGGAGTACCTTAAAAAGTAGGAAAGAAATATATTAACATAGAAAATACGTGTCCTAGATGTAGTAGAGCTTGGGTTTCCCTGGAGCAGTTAACTTGTTCCAATGAAGTTTTAAAATCACCATTATCACTGACATTTAACCAAGCATGTTATATTCATTATTTCATTTCATTTTTCAACAAATATTAAAAAAAAGTCATTGTCCTAATTTTACAGGTAATGAAAGGGAGATAAAGAGGATTTGATAGCAGAGCCACTGCATGGGGAGACCAGGACTGTCAAACAGGGGTCCAATTAGAGTCTCTGTTTTTAGCCACTATACCATTGAGCGCCTGAAAGCACAGTTACTTAACTGAGCACTTTCGTCCTCAGTGTTTAGACGCAATAGCTACATCATGCAGGCTCCAGAAAAGCCCAGCCTTCTAGTCCTTAAAACTGAACAGGGCCTCACCTCAGGATTCTTTACTTTTATTCCTTAGGGAAAATGGGATAAGAGGTAGAGTAGCCTTCAAAGCCTTCTAAGAGCACTAATTCCTTCCTACCCCAAAGAGGATTTCACTGGAAAGACATAGTTTCCATAATTCTCTTATGCTGAATTATTTGCTGTTGTTTTTCTTTGTGAAGGCTGGAAAGTGTTGTCTTTGGTCTGGTTCCTTTGGAAGGAACTGTGGATGTCCTGTTTTGGTAACAGAAACAATCAGAAGTAAGGAGTACAACAAGAAGGGTAGGAAAACATGGTAAGTGACGTGATTTTTTTCAAATAAAAGGCATCTTTGGAGTGAGGGAAGAGATAGTAAAGAAGGACATACTTTGAAACATAAAAACAGGAGAAGTATTAAGTTAGCTTGGGCAGAAAGTTGAAAGAGGCCTAGACGTTTCAAGAATGCCAAGTGTTTGGCCAGATTGAGCAGGGTGGCTGTTTTCAGTTTACCCATGTGCTTTTTTGACCTGTGCTGCTCTGAAAGGACATTGGGATAGTCTGCTGGGGTCAGGCTGTTAGCTAGATGAACCACTGTTATTACAGGGGCTTTGATTGGTGTACTATTAATCCTGCTTTCTTACTCTAAGGAAGCCTGGCCTCAGTTTACTGTGAAGGAGACAGTGGGTCAGGAGAACTCCTGGACCTTTCCAGAGGCTTCTTTGTTCTCTGTTCTCTGGGTGAATCCTCATTGGAGGTCCCCCCAAATGTTTCTGTATCTCTGAATCTACACCAAGCCCATACCTGCTCTTAGCTAAGTGGTCACCTTCTTTATACCACAAGCCATTTCTTCACTATGGATATGAAGGAATGGATTGAAGAGAAATTTCAAAATAAAGATCAGTAAGTAGTACATGTAGGGGATAAGTAAAGAAAGGCATTTGGGGACTCATTTCTTAACCACTGCCAAAGCATATGCTGACTGCTTGCTGCTGGATGAGATGCTATGAAACAAACTCAAGAAAGATGAAAAAAACAGGATCTTGACTCTCAAGTCACAGTGTTGGAGATAACTTCTATTTGGGGGCCAAAGAAAGAAATCTTCACTAAGAAATTAAAGAGGGGGATAGGAAAAGGATAGGATTTTAAGAATGAAAAAATTAATTTATATTTGAAGTTTTCAGCCTGAGATATTTGCAAAACAGCCAGGTGGAGTTTTTCAGCAATTATTCAAAATATAATATGTCTAGAAGCCAGAAGAAAGTTCAAGTCTGCAAGTGAATACATATTTGTTGTTATGTTAAGGCAAAAAAAGAAATAAAGTTAGGGAGATGTTAGCATATAAAATAACTGGGGGGAAATCTAAACATGCTATGAAGTCTATAGTCTAGACTAAGTGTTTAAGTGGTGCATAGTTGCTGATTTAGGCGGAAAAGGAAATATTTGAGGCAGTGAAGTTCTAGAGAGGATGAAGGGGATAATTCAATACTATCCATGAGGACTATTGGGTAAAACCATGACATGAACAAAGTATCAAACTACCCTCCACTGCTCTTTTCACACACAAAACAAAATTTCTATATGGTAAACCAGGAGTAAGTACTATCCACATGGCAAAAAATGTGGGCCTTACGGTAGGTAGGCACTTTGGTAATGGAGAAAACCAGAATAAAAAATGTGCAGTTGAATCTCCCACAAGAAAATAAATAGCCATTTGGGCTCCCAGCCACAGCACTGTTTTCAGGTTGCACTGTGAGAGCCAAGTCCAGTTGCCTGCAGTAGAAACACCTGTTCCCCTGAGGCGGGAGGAAACTATCTGTATTCATGGACACTTTTAGAGGTGTGAGGAAGGGTCTTTTTTTTCGTTTGTTCTATTCTGCACAAAATATAGTAACTTCCCAGATAGCTTACTCTTTATAAACCTGAACATTGTCTCCTTTTGATTTGCCTCAGAGCAGGAGTCAGTTGTCCTCCTCGTGCCATGGCAGCCCATGTTCCCAAGCAGCATCCTGGAAATGAATTCTTTCTGTCCCCTCTTAGCAATGAGCCAAAATGTTAATTTTTCTACTTCATGCTATCCCCTCAAACTTAGAAATCTTCCAAGGATTTTGTTTTCCACATCCAGTGTGGGACTACATATTTGTAAAGCAAAGATATTTGAAACACCTAGAGTTCCCAGCTTAGCTATCTAATAGATGACTCTGCTAGAAGCTCAAATAGTTATCCAGAGCAAACTCTCCTCCTTACCTCAGGACAAACCCTTCTCATTCTTCCCCACTATCTATCTTGACTGAGTGAAATTATTTTCTTCAGAATTAATTTTATGACTTAGTAAAGGATTTCTAGTAGAAATAGATCTCAAAGATTCTAAGAGAACATAACTCTCACTTATCTTTGAAGACTAAAACTCAAAATACCCTTAAGAAATGGACAGTAAGTCTTCACGAACTGTCATGGATAGGCTTTTGGAGACTGCAACTCTTAAGTGAAACGAGGTATAACAAAACCAATTTTACCATATGAGCAAGAGTTAAGTTTATGCAACATACTTCTGATCACAAAAACCTCAGCAAACTTCTACATAAAGGCCTAAAACACTTCTAATATTAAATATTGAAATAAATGTAGGCTATACATGCATTTAAGAAAGATTAATAAAAACAAGTAAAATAAGTATTCAGTATCTGATGAATCAATGAGTAACAGAAGGCATAGCGGTGGTGGGTTAAATCAAGGAATAAATGTTTACAAAACAAAAATTCTACGGAACACCTCCCATTCTCCTATCGTTAAACAGTTCAAAAACCAACTATTGAAATTTGGTGAGTTTGCGGAGTGTTTTCATATGCTATCACTTACTGCTGTGCATTTGTGTTATTACTATATACTTTAGAAGTTTCAACTTTATAATATTGTGTATTCATTTATTCATTTTCCAACCTACTTATTCCAATTTAGGGTCATGAGTGTCCAGAGACTATCTCAGCAGCTCATAAAGCATGGCTAAAACCAATACTGAACTGGACAGCATTAAAGTGCAGGGTATGCTCACACACACACTCACATTGGGACAATTCCAGTGTTCAATCTGTAGTTTGTGAGCCACCTGGTGATTCTGTGAGGCTATTAGATCCTAAGTTATTTGAGGGAAGCAGGTGGAGAGTAAAGTATCAGGAGACAATGATTAAAAGTAAGCATTGACAGTCTTGGCACGACCCTTACAGGTTTGTCTGATAGTACCCATTGTCATGTACACTGTGGAGAATCATAGAATATTTGAAAAAGAGAAGTGATGCAGTATATAATGTCTTAGTCTATTTAGGCTGCTACAACAAAATACCATAAACAAGGTGGTTATAAATAAAAGGCCTTTATTTCTCACAGCTCTGAAGGCTAAGAAGTCTAAGTTCAAGGTGCCAGGAGATTCATTGTCCAGCAAGGGCCTACTGCCTGATTCATAAATGATGTCTCACATGGGGGAAGGGGCTAGCTAGTTTTCTGCAGTCTATTTTATAAGGACACTAACTCCAATCATAAGCCATCATGACCTAACTTGTCACTTTCCAAAGGTACCACCTCCTAATACTTTCACCTGGAGGGTTAGGATTTCAACCTATGAATTTTGAGGGGACCCAAACATTCAGGCCGTAGCAGATAGGTCAAGGGGGAATCATAGAAGGTAGGGAGTTGTTTTTTCTGTTTGTTTGGTTTTTGAGCATCCTGAGTAGTTCAAATGAACGATGATTAAGATCTGAACAGAAATATTAGCCGTGAAATGAAGAAGAATGGATAATTTTGAGAGATGGAGAAAATTTAATGTAAGAAAGGCTGAAGGTGCAGAGAAACACTGGAGTCAAAGATACCTTCAAGAATTGTTTACCTAAAACAGAAAAACGTCCTTCCCAAACTTCCTATGGAACTGATAGATTCTTCTGGGTTATAATATACTTTCAGCTTTGTTTTATACTCCTTTTTCAATTCCTTAATAGCTGGGGACATTTTTTTCTCTCTCTCCATATTCTCCTTAGTGAAACTGTAGGCTGCCTAATTTGAGAAATGAGGAATCACTGTCCATCTAGGGTGTTGCTTTCATCTTCAGTTCTCTGACTCCATCAGTTCCTCCTCATAAATTGATATTCACAAAGGGGTGTTCATAGTGGTTCTTTGTTCTAGGTGTCAGTGAACAAAACATGGTCTTTGACAATGCATTATTGATAGTCTAGAAGATAGAACAAGTCTTAATGAACCAAAGTCATGGTGGAAGATTCAAGCCCAGCTATGATTGCCTAGAAGCAGTCATCTTGGGTTATAGCTAAATTTAGACTAGGGCAAAAGGAAGATTCTGACCCAACCAGGTGGAAACCTCTGGCCTCCTAGTCATGACAAAAGTAGGAGTGAAGCCTACAGAAGCTGAGTCTATAATCCACAAAATGATTCAGCCTCACCTCTGTGCTAGGATCTAAGTACCTTAGCAGGACTGGCACCCACAATTCAGGAATCATTGAAAGAGCTCTATCTGCATTTCATACCAGGCTCCTAAATTGCCCCTCCGTTCCTCAGTATCTTCTTCCTCATAATTTTCCTGGCCCCATCTTAAGACTTACCAGCTTCAGAAGGATGTACTGCTGCTGTGTCTGGTTGAATATATCACCGAAACCTCTGCAGGAGCTGTGGAGGCTGATTTTAGGAACCTGGGCTCCACCATGATCCTTCTTTCCCCACTGCTTACAGGAGTTAGTGTCCTTGTTATGCACCTGGAGCCTGCAGCCCTGCAGTCCATTTCCCAAGAGAGCGTATTATAGAAGGTGCAAGGGTAGATGAGATCAAAGGCACTTGGGGAGTCTAAATACTGAAAAAGACATTGTGCTAGTGATATAAGCCAGACACAGAAAAAAATACATATATGATCACGCTTTATGTGTGAAATCTGAAAAGGTCAAATTCATAGAAGTAGAGAGTAGAATGATGGTTATGAAGTAAAGGGAGAAAAATTGAGAGATATTGATTAAAGGGTATGAAATTTCAGTTATAAAGGATGAGTAAGTTCTAGAGATATAATGTGCAGCATGGGAATCATAGTTAATAATATTACATTGTATGCCTGAAATTTGTAAGACAGCAGATCTTAAATGTTCTCACCACAAAAAATAATATGGTAACTATGGAAAGAGATGGATATATTAATTAGCTTGGCTCTAGTATTGTGTTTGGTTCACTATGTACATGGGTATTAAAACATAAGTTGTACATATTAAATATATACATATACAGTACATCACAGAATCATTTCTGCCACCTTAGGGGGAGACCAAAACTTACTCTATAATTACACCAAGGATTGTACTACCAACAATAGTAATAAATCTTCGTTGATACAGCAATGTGTTATATTATTCTAATTATTATTCTATTACTTCATTTCATCCTTATAACCACCTCATGAGATACATGATATTATTGTCCACACTTACTGATGAGAAATCAAAATAATGCATGTTGAGACTTGAATTGTTCTATGAATATAACCTTGTCTTGAAATGGAGTCTTTATACATGTAATCAAGTTAAGAGTCACCAGGAAAATATTAGTAAACTTTCATTTCAACCAGACCCCAAGAACATATGCCAAGATCCCAGCTAAAAGTGTTTATACGGGAGAAAGATTATTAGACTTTGCCTTGCTTTGACTTATTTCCTCAGGTCAGAAAATCACCATTTTTTTTTACCTTTTCATACTAGAAATGGATTGGCAAAAGTCTTCAAAGCAAAAGTAGCATTAAGTCTGGGGTTTCTTTCTCTCAGATATTACCTTCTCTTAGATTTTTAGTTTTCCATCTTAACTCTCCAGTACTTTTTTAAAAATATGTTCATATCTTATAATCCAAGAAACTATTATAATGATAATTTAGCTATATAAATAAATTGAATATTGACAAGTATTTTATATATATTATATAAATTGAATTATTCAATTCAAATATATTTGAATTCAATTCAATATATTTGAACTATTCACATATTGCACATTACATATTTCTACAGTCGTCTGAAATGTACTATTGTTAAGAAGCATATTTTCTGTCAAATTGCTGTTCCTTTGTAGGTAATGTATTATCTGTGGGGCTGTGGGGTTTTGAAATGTGTTTAGGTTTATTTTAAAAATTATTGTGCTTATAACTAATTTAGATTTCTGAATGTTAAAATAATTCAGCCATTCTGCCTTTGAATATTTCTACTCTTTACTATTTTCTATATTCCTTTCTGCAAATCCAGTAGATGTACACTGGACCTTCTTTTTTAATTATTTTCTTCATTTTGCCTTTATTTCATGTTCAATTCCCTTTCGAACTATATCAGTTTTAGATTTTGCTCTTCAACTTTAGCTTAATGTTACCAATTCTTAACTCACCTAAGTGAATATTTTGTAATCAGGTATTCTTTTCTTTTTTTATGTCAGTAACTTTTTTTAGATTTAGATTTTCTAGAAAGTATAATTGCTGCTTTTTGTTTTTAAATATATCTGGTTTTCCAATAAGTTAAGGCTTCTGACTTATACTTTTTTATTCCATTTCAATTTGTTTAACCATTTTAAATATGCCGAACTTATAACTTGTACCTGATAATCCCATTTTTCAAATTTGTGATATTTAATTCTGCTGACTCTTATTCCTGCTGACTTTGTAATTTTGGATTGTGAGCTCATGATCAACAAAGCCATTTCTCTTAGATATCTTAAAATTACCCGATACACTACTATGATTTGTGATCCCTACAAAGTTCTTGTTGAAATTTAACCCTTAATACAATAGTATTGAGAGCTATGGTGTTTGGGAGATGTGGCTCTTTGGGAGACAATGCCCTCATGAACGTAACAGTGCTCTTATATAAGGTAAGAATTAAGTTTGCAAACTCATCTTAGAAAATTGCTACATACCTCATTGCTGACTATCATCGTAGTCATCTTTGAGGTACTCTCTTTGGCAAGCTATGCACAAATGCCAGTGCCTAATCCACTCTTCAAAGCAACTTTGGAATTCTTTTTCTGGAATGACCATCAGAGCTGCCATCATACAAGGTCTGACAACTAAGTTTATGAATTCATCCTAGAAAAAATGCTATATACCTCACTGCTAAATATCACCAAGGTCACCAGGTGGCTAGGGAAGTACTGTGAAGCATGATACTGGTATAAAGGTAGACATATGGAACAATGGAACCAGAGAACACAGAAATAGAACTATATAACTATGACCACCTGATTTTCAACAAAGTAGATGAAAACATACACTAAGGGAAGAACACTTTCCCAGACAGAGGGGTTTACTCCTTTACCCTCCAGGACCTGGAGTGAACCTAGGGGTGCTCAGTTTGGACATCCCATGCCCACCAATAATTCCCAGAGATGTGTTTAAGTGAGACAGGCACACAGCTAGATCCTGTTTCCCCAAGACTTAATGCAGTTGCTTGGGGGTAGAGAGTGGAAGATTGAGAGCTAAACATCAAAGGCAGAGGGGCCCACATGAACAAAATTGATAGGAGAATGCATTGCAGGTCCAAGCTACAGCATACTGGGAAGAACCATTCCCCACAAAAACAAAACTGTCTTTGGACCAGGGTAGTTTCACAGTTGGGGTGGTCCCCAGCCTGAGGTACCACTTCTGGCAAGCATGGCAAATGTGAGTAGCTATTTACAACTAGACTTCATAAGAAGTCTGTTGGGGAAAGAGAAGAGTGGGGGGGGGGGAAGTCACCCTGATAGCCAATTAGCGAATTTTAGATGGCCCCTTCTTCATAAGTAGAATTTCCAGTTTGTTGAGACAACTTCAACCCTCTTCCCAGCAGCCTTCCCTAGCAGACTGGTAGATGATCTTTGATCCTTGCTAGGATAGTTCCAGGACCTATGTCTACAGATCCTTAAGGCAAACTCGACTGACCTAGCCCTGCCCAGGTTTCCCTCTCACCCACCTCTGCTGTACTGGAGATCAAGTAATCCTCTACTTGCTGGAATATTTCCAGAACTTATGTCTACACATCCTTAAGACAAGCTCACCTGACCTAACCCTGCCCAGGCTTCCCTCTCACCTATCGCTGCTGTACTGGAGATCAACCAATCCTCTGCTTGCTGGAATAGTTCCAGAACTTATGTCTACACATCCTTAAGGCAAGCTTGCCTAACCTAGCCCTGCCCAGGCTTCTCTCTCACCCACCTCTGCTGTACTGGAGATCAAACAATCCTCTGGGACCTTCAGGGCCTACCCACTTCCTGAGGCATTTAAGCACTTCTTCTGAGGGGCTAAGGCTGATTACAGGCACTGAGAAACAATTCTGTGGCTAGTACTTTCCTCCAAGCACCAACTTCTGACAGGGAGAACAATTGTATAGTCCATTGCACATCCACTGACTCAATCGAACAAGGCATCGCTGATTCTTACTCACAAGCACTGTCTAGCATCTCAGAGATTAAGGTGGGGTTCTCAATATAATTCACACACCTGGAAGGAGGGGAAAGAAATGAAAGAGAATCATCTCAAGGGGGGCCTGCTTTGTAGGAATGAAAGAAAAGTTGCAGGTGGCTCAAGTGGTGAGCAGTCTTGCTCCACCACTTCAGAACTCTGGGCTGATAGGCAAACCACTCAGCATCTGTGCAGAGACATTGCACCAGAAAGCAGGCACTGCAGAGATGTGGGGGGTGGCTGGAACCATCACAATTGTGATTGCCCTGGTGCATGGTGACAGCTCTGCTTGGGCCTCAGCAGTAGTCTTTACATCATCACCTCACAGGTTGTGAAGGGAACACACAGAACAAATGCTCCCCCATATTGCATTCTGAGACTGGGCACTGAGCATCCATTTAATCTTGCATGGGATTTGAGCATGGGAGATCCTCAGCCACCACAGGCACTATCTGGGAATCCTTAAGCAACTGCCTCAGCAGAACCTAGGAAGGGTAGGGAAGAACATCAGCTGACCAGCAGCTCCAGCCCACCTTTAAGGTCCCTTAGCCACTGAAACAAACCCTGCCTGCACAGCTGGGCAATAACAGTCTCTACACTGGAAAACAGCCCTCCATTGATACAGCTCTGACTCCATAATAGCCAGATACAACTCTGAAGCTCTTGCTGTATCCGAGCCCAAAGATGTACTTCTGTAGTTGCAGGGTCACCACCAGGCCTACCACACTACCCCCAAGATTCCAGAGTGAAGTTTAAGACCCAAGACAATATACCTGAGTCTCTACCACTGCTGATGAAATGGTGGATCCTCCTCATGAATCCACCAGCCATGAGCAGACCACTATTCCTTGGTCTGCTCAGGCAAATTCCTACAACCTAGTCATCCACACACACTGCCTGAATAGACTCATCCAACTACCACTGTCACCTCCCCTTGGTGATCCCAGCCTGAGCAATACTCCGTAACAGCCATGGTAGATAAGGTTGCATTCAGCCCCCAACTTGAACTTTCAATAACAAGCTGGGTTATCAACCCTCCACCCAAGCTGGGTTATCAACACAAAGGTCATTCAACACTGGCTCAAACTAAGACAAAGAGGAGAATGAGTCTGGAGGCTGACAGTGCACCTGCTCCTCCTCTGATGAGTCAACTTTCCAGAGAAGGTCCCAAAAGCTCCATCTTGGGTATTCCTCTTACCCTAACTAAACAGGAGAGTTACCAGAAAAAAAGGAAAAAATGCCTGCAATCTATTAACCCAGGGCTGAGAGAAGAGGATCCAGATGAATCAAAAACAGAAAAAGAACCCTGGAAACATGAGAAAACAAAATAATACCACCAAAAGATCACACTAGAACTGTAGTAGTGGAGACCATTTGTTGAAGTGGACAGAAATGGAATTCAGAATATGGATGGAAACAAGATGAATGGAATTGAAGAGAAAGTTGAAAATCAACAAAAATAAATCCCCAAAACATTTAAAAAATTAATGGAAAGTCACTAATTAGCTGAACAATGTAAGAAAGGACAGAATAGAACTTAAAGAAACAAAGAATCATTTAGGGACTTTTAAAACACAGCAGAAAGCATCAGCAACAGATTAAACCCAGGCTAAGAATTTCAGAGCTTAAAAAAGTTTTTGAGCTAATCCAGTCATTTAAAAAAGCAGAGAAAAGAACAAAAATGGCAGAGCCATCACTTAGAGGGATATTGGACTAAGATACTTATGAATTATAAGAAAATAAGAAAAAGCTAAAAGCATGGGAAATCTATTCAAGGGAATTATTGAGGGAAACTTCCCTGGAATCACCAGAGATATCTACGTACAGATACAAGATGGTCATCCAACTCCAGAAAGATTCATAGAAAAAGACATCTTCAAGAAACATAGTAATAAACCTGACCAGAGTCAAAATAGAGGAGAAAATTTGACAAGCAGAGAGATACACCCAACAACTAACCCACAAGATAACAGCAGACTTCTCAGCCAAAACTTTACAAGGCAGAGAGAACAAGGCCGCATAGCTTTATCAGAAATCTGGCTAGTTTTCAAGCAGAAACTAATGATAACAGAGAGGACATATAAATATGAGGTCTTAACAAATTGTCCTGCTACTTTTGGAAGTCATGGTTTAAGATAAAGTTTTAGAATGCCTTTGAGTAACTCACAT
This sequence comes from Otolemur garnettii, assembly GCF_000181295.1. Taxonomy (NCBI): domain Eukaryota; kingdom Metazoa; phylum Chordata; class Mammalia; order Primates; family Galagidae; genus Otolemur; species Otolemur garnettii. The sequence continues at coordinate 34,551,600 of NW_003852396.1, forward strand.
ATATAGAAATTAGCCCTAAGAACAAGTTTGATTATGTTTAGCTGTCTTACTCAAGTCTGATAACCTCTGAGTCAACAGCATACATAGAAAATAAGTGGCAAGAGAAAAAGAATAAGACAATAAGAAAAAAAAGAAAAAAAATTTTTGCAATTATGCCTAATACTTTGAGTGTGACTACTAGCAGCACATAGATCGATCTTATATAAATAGATAAAAATCTCTTATGTTTTTAAGAATATTTATGGCCAAAGAAACATAAGGTTGGCTTTTAAAGGACATTTTTAATTTAGAATTTAAAAGCTTATTGATCCTAATATTTTACAACAAGAAGTAGGCTCAAATGCATTGTCACTACAAAAGAAGTCACACTTTCCGATGTCTGCTTCTTATAAGGTCACATTATAAGTTTTCTGAACACAAAGTTCTCCGCCTTCTTTCAAATACCTGAGGTTGACAGCTAGTTCGTGCCAACGTTGTTTTTCCTGATGATAACCACAAGGGGGCACTGTTGACCTGCCAACAATGAAGAGGTTTTATCTGTGTTTATTTTTTTTTTTAAAGGCGAGCTTGAAACAAAATTCGTTGAGAAAAAAAGAAAGATAGGTTTACAGAGAAAGAGCAAGATACATTCGCCATAGACAGCTCATGGTCCTCCATTGCCAGAGCAAGAAGGCCAAGAAGCCAAGAGGCTGTGTTTATGATTTTTTTTAATTTTATTCTTTTTCTATTTATTTATTTAATTATTTAATTTCAGGTTAACAGGAGGGTACACATGATTAGGCTACATTGTTTGCATTTATAGGGTAAAGTCCAAGTTGTAGTCGTTTTCTTCGCACAGGAAGTGAAATGAAGAGTTAGTTGACTTAAACAAGGCATTGCTATTTAGGTTCTTGGGGGCACAGCGTTAATGTTCCAAACTTGGCCTGTGAAGTTTCAGACGTCTCTTTGTTAACACCCCTTAGAATATACTCTAAAGCACCATTAGCCATTAGGAAGATGGCTAGAACTACTAAAAGCTTTCTAGGACATATGGAAAATGTAGTATTGTTCCCTCAACAATACTCAGGCCTTTGTTTTGAGCATTGGCTACCAACATGAACTCCCTTTTTTCCACTGGACAGTGGTGGGGTTTTTTGTTTGTTTGTTTGTTTTTGTTTTTGTTTTGCAGTTTTTGGCCAAGGCTGGGTTTGAACCGACTACCTCTGGCATATGGGGTTGGCACCCTTCTCCTCTGAGCCACAGGTGCCAACTTCTGCCAGGCTGTTTAATTCCAGAGGACTTGTTGCTTTTTCTTGCCACTGGGTCTTGATTTAATTCTCCTCTGGTGCTGAATAGCAGTGTTCAGTGATATCAGATCTTTCTTCTAAAAAGACTGTGTTCTTCATTTGAATTCCTCATGCAAATGTTACTGACCTGCAAACAAAGGGATAAGGTGAATGGCTCTTAGAAAGCCACTCCTACTCCCCTACTCCGGATACACCCTCTTCAAGTACAACTGAAGTCAACTTCAAGTCAGCCTGTGTTGACAAAGTGACCCTTAACAGATTTTTTTCAGTTAAAACAAATTGGCAAAATGTCTGTACCTCACCAATTTAAATCCCTTTAGTTTATACTATTGCATTCTATCCACTCAAGACAGTATTCAAAAATTTCTTTTTTTTTTTCTTTTTTTTAACTATCAGGTCTTTTTTTTTATTATTAAATCATCTCTGTGTACTTTAATGCAGTCATAGGGTACAATGTGCTGGTTTTATATACAATTTGAAATATCTTCATCAAACTGGTTAACATAGCCTTCATGACATTTTCTTAGTTATTGTGTTAAGAAATTTATATTCTACATTTAGTAAGTTTCACATGTACCCTTGTAAGATGCACTGTAGGTGTGGTCCCACTAATTACCCTACCACCAGCTATCCTCCCCCCTCCCCTCCCCTCCCTTTCCCCATATTCTTGGGCTATAATTGGGTTATAACTTTCATATGAAAGATATAAGTTAGTTTCATAGTAGGATTGAGTACATTGGATACTTTTTATTCCATTCTTAAGATACTTTGCTAAGAAGAATATGTTCCAGCTCCAAACATGTAAACATGAAAGAGGTAAAGTCTCCATCTTTTTTAAGGCTGCATAATATTCCATGGTGTACATATACCACAATTTATTGATCCATTCATGGGTCAATGGGCACTTGGGCTTCTTCCATGACTTAGCAATTATGAATTGGGCTTTAATATTTTTGGTCTTCTGGATATATACCTAGTAGAGGAATTGTAGGATCAAATGGCATGTCTATTTTTAGTTCTTTAAGTGTTTTCCAAATATCTTCCCAAAAGGAACATATTAGTTTGCATCCCCACCAACAGTGTACAAGTGTTCCCTTTTCTGTACATCCACGCCAACATCCCTGGTTTGGGGATTTTGTGATATGGGCTAATCTTACTGGAGTTAGATCATGAGAACTTCTCTGCAATTCTCTGAAGAGAACTCTGGAGAGTTGTGTCTGCCCTTTGAGGTCTGTCTTTTTGAGATAGCCTGATTCCCATTATCTTTACCTGTATATGAATTTAATTTATGTAATTAGACCACAAAGTCTATCTAGGGCCTTTGAAACTAGCTACTTTTAGCACTTACATTGGGCTTGACAATTCTATGAGAAATCTGTGGTTCTCTTAATCTCTCTTTTTAGAACTAGGGCAGAGAGCTAACCCTAAGTATGTGGCTTGTCCATTCCTTATATAAGTTGTCCATGTAGTTTGTGTGCGATTTTAAATTATTTTATGTTGCACACAAACTTTATGGACACCCTGTATTTAGAAGCCTCTTACCACAGAAATAGAGATTTAATGTAGATGTGAACTGTCAGTTCTTCATTTAGCCACTTCAATATCATAAGTCAGGGAATGTTTAATGGAAGCAATTACACACTGCAAGGTGATTTATGGCTGCTCCTCCCCCCATACCTGCCCATCCATGCCATGCTTTGTGATTCTGGGGCTGAAAGTTCGGGATTCTGCTTTGTCAATTGGCTCCCACTTAGTTTCCACTTACAGGTAGTGAGAGGAATATGTGTACTAGAAGGTAGAACCATCAGAGTAGACAGTTGTTCTTTCCTATCCGTTCTTATTTGGTCAGTATTGATGACTCTTCATCCTGACACTGGAGTTGACTCTAGTCTCTAGGTTTATGATTGGTTGGTTTCGGTTTGGGTTTACCTCTCAGCAGCAGCCTCATTGAACTTTCTCATGGGTACCAGCACCAGCAACACAGTATCCCATCCTCAAAGGTCTTAGTACCGATTCTAATGGCAACATCCTCTGAGCTCCTACAGCCCTGGTACCAGGTGGGGATGGTGGCCTTCTTCAGAGATCCAGTTCATGAACCACCTCCCAACCTGTTAGATTCTAATCACCCAATCTCTTTTTGAATGGAAATTTCTTCCCACTAGTACTGTCTCTCTGTTACTTCAGCCTCTGACTTTTTGGTTTTTAAGTCTCTGACACTCAGAAACAAATCTGTTTTACACATTCACATTCCTTTGTCCAGCAATTTCTGAATTCCTTGTTTTATCTCTTTGGTTCGAACCCCGTATACAATAGGGTTCAAGGCAGGAGGAATAAGGTGATGAAGGACATTGAGCAAAATCAAGATGTCCATGGGGACTCTCTTTCTAGCCACATTTGTTAACACCACAACTAGGAGGATGGTGCTGAAGAAGAGGATAAGGATGAAGTGAGACCCACAAGTGCTCAGGGCCTTGACTGCAGCCCCTTCGGCCTTGAGTCTCAGCACAGCTCTTAGAATGAAAGCATAGGAGAGGAAGATGAGGACAAAATCTGAGCCCAGCAAGGTCCAACCAGTCACAAATTGGTAGATTCTATTAAGGGTAAAATTATCACAGGAAAGCCTGGACACAGACAAGTTGGCACAGATGCAGTTTTCAATGACATTTTTGCCACAGTAATGGAGCTGGGCAGTGAGGATAGGAATGGGTGCAGTAAGAAGGGCATTTCGTGCCACAATGAAGACACTAGCCTTGACCACAAATTGATTAGTAATGATGGATGGGTACCGTAGAGGGTGGCAGATGGCCACATAGCGGTCATAGGCCATGACCATGAATGTGCAGGACTCCATTGGGAGAAAACTGTTCATAATGAACATCTGGAGGAAGCAGGCAGAAAAGCTGATAGACCTGAGGTCAAATCAGAAGATGGCCAGGACCTTGGGGATGACAGTGAGGCAGAGCACGATGTCCAGCAGGGAGAGGAGGCTAAGCAGGTAGTACATGGGCTGGTGTAGAGTGGCCTCCAGCCGGATGGTGATCAGGAGGGTGGCGTTGGCCCCCATGGCCAGGAGGAAGAGAAGGCTGAGGGGAAGGGACAGCCAGTGCTGCCAACTCTGGAAGTTGGGGAAGCAGATGAGGAGGAATTCAGAGATGGGGGCAGTAGAGTGGTTACTGAGTGATGCCATGGGCAGAATCTTGAGCTGAGCAGGATTCTTCTCATGACTATTTGTATGGAAAGATACAAAAGGTCTTTTTTTTTAATTGCCTTCAAAAGTATCACTTTTACTTACTCTTTAGGAAGCTAATGATACATAGGAGGTGCTTGCTAAGTTAGGCAGCTTCCAGTCAATATCCTAAAACTAGAATAATGGTACTTGACAAATAATGATGTGATATGTGAAGAAAAATGAATATATAAAAAAAAACTAAGAAGTTTTGAAAAAAGAGTAGTGATAGGCAGTATTAAACATGTTGAAAATGTGAAATAAATTAGGCCAGTGGGATACCAGTGTAAAAAAAGCAATGGTAAACAAGAAGTTTTCATAATAGGTTTGGGGGGGTTGGGTTTTTTTTAGAAAATTGTTTATTTTGGGGGGGTAAACTTTGACTTCCTTCTATACACCAGTATAATTTCAGATGGATATTTCTGATGTATCTCTTGCCCAACTTCATGATTTACTAGAAGAAAATATAATGTGAAAATCATTAAATCAGCCACTTGCTAAAAATCCCAATCCTATATGAATATAACTGTTCATTTTCCAAAACCTTTGCCCAAGCACCCTAGCATTCCTGTAATAAGCCTAAAATAGAGAAAAGGCTGCTTTACTATAAAGTTGTGGTCATCAACCTTAAATGGGCCCTCAATATTGCTTCTCCACCCTACAAATCTTTCCTAATCAACATTCTCCTCTAAACTTTTTTTTTCAAACCTTGAACACTACTTTCTCAGAAGATGACATCAATTGCTACCTCATAGAGAAAATGGAAAGTAACCAATGAGATTGTGTTCATCTTCACAAGAAAAAAATTGCAAATCTGCTTGTGTATTCTCCCATCCTTTTTGTGTTTCCTCCCATTAAAACAAAGAATCTATCCATCCTTTTACTTTTATGTTGGAGCTCATCCCTTCTAGCCTGGTACTCTATAGCTGTTTCTTTAACTCTCCTTTCCCTTCGTGCCCAAGCTTCTCACAAGCATTGTGACACTCAATGTCTCAGTTTCCTCACCTTATGTCCACTTCATAACCCCCTAAAATGTGGCTTCCATCCCCCTTAGTTCCGTAAAGTATCTCTCAAAAAAAGACACCTATGGTCTTCCTATTGTGAAATCTTGAAACAAGTGATCAAATCCTCTTCCTTGAAATACTTAATTTATTTTAATTAACATTACAACCTCCTGGTTTATTTGCAACCTCCTGGTCTCTCCTTCTCCCTTTTTCTAATATGTTTATCATCCACTGCTGTTCAGTCCTAGATGTTCCTTGCTTTTCTTCTCTCTTCTGAGTCTTCATCTTCCTTTTTCTTCCACTTCTTTTCTTCTGTCTATATCCTTAGATGATTATCATCTCTATTACTAAATAACTATTGAATTAAATATTAATATATCACATAAATCTCTCCAGCGGCCTACATAAGAGATCAGGTTGGGTCTCTTAGATATATTGAAAACTAACTAAGTCCCTAATTAACAAACCTAGTTGCTTTTGCTAGTAATTCCTGTCTCAGCGAATGGTGCAAATACTTGCAGTATCAAAAGCTGAAGCCCAGAAACCATCTTAACATTTACATTACCTGTTTCACCTATTTCAACTCACCACTAAGGCCACTCAGTATAGTCCCTTTTAATTAGCCCTGGCATCCATCCACTTCTCCATTATCTCCACTGTCCCATTATCTCTAGAGCAAAAAATAATGAAATCACCTCCTAATATATTCTAGGTTTCTTTATCAAGTATTTTCTACACTGAAATCAGAGAAATATTATAAAATATATGTCTTAGCTTAGTCATCTGCTCAAAACATATCAATGGCTTCTCATTGCTGAAAAAATACAAATTGAATCTTGAATTTGAACTTTATTAGACTATAAGTTCATAAGAAACTATGCCTATTTTCATCACTATATACAAATATATAGATAGATTTCTTAATAGGTGCCCATAGGTTATTGAATAAATTATTTCAGAAAGGAAGGAAAGAAGGCAGATAGGGATAGGCAAGACCATATATCACCTGCCTCCCTCTCCATTTTCCAGTCTCACTGACACCCCTATCAACCTTACTCTCTCGGCTTAGCTGTGTTGTTCTTCTGTCAGATCTACAAATACAACATGTGCTTTCTGCTCTCACTTCTCTTGGAAGGCTGTGCATCTTATGCTTCCATATAATACCCTCTTATTTTCTACTCCTTTTCTTGACATCTCAATTCAAATACTGTCTTCTCTGGGAGGTTTTTTCTAACCAATACCACACAAGATCAAGGCCTCCTATTTTATGTTCTCATAGTCCTGTGTCCCATCCTCACAGTTTGTAGTTGTACATTTGTGTGATAATTTAGTTAAATATTTCTTCTCACTAGACATAATTATATATTTCATGCCATGAAGGTAGGAATCAGGGTCACCAACTGGCCAGTGTTTGACATGAAGTGGTGTGTAAAAGATTTGTAAAACAAACTAATTATTGAGCTTATGAGGTGAGTGATAGAAAGGGTAAAAGGAAAATTTCCTAATTTAAACTGAGTAGAAAAGAGGGGCCTTCTTAAAGTTGCTGACTCTTTAGCTGAGTTTCAATTTAGGAGGATTTACACATCCTAAATCTGCCAGTAATGTATTTCAGAAATAAGAAATGGATTATGTGAAAACACAGTGATGAGTCTGAGGGAAACTTTAGAAGGAAACTCTATGTAATATTTAATCTGACTGGAGCCAAGAGGATGAGGAGTTGAAAGAAAGAGCAAAATTTGGAGTAATAAAAGAGAAACCAAGATCTTAAGTACCTTTACTGCTAAGAATTTTAGAATTAATAATATAGATAATGAGAAAACAAGTAAGTATTTCTGTTAGGAGAGAGACATGACTGGTTCGAGGTACAGGAAGTTCACTCTGTACATGTTGTTATGCATGGATTTGGGTAAGATGAGAGAGAAGAAATTAGAACAGAATCTACAATAGCCCAGGTGAGGAATGATGTACATGTCTGTACAACTGAACCTCTGAGGGTGGGAAGAAGGGACAATTTCCACTGGGGAATATGGACAGAATTTGTTTACAGATCAGTGTGAAAGACATGATAGGGTAGGAGCACAGAATGATCCCCATTTTTCTGGCTTGAATAAATAAGTAGAATCACCAAGATGTGAAACACAGGTAAATGAGTAAGGTTAGCATGTACATATGTTGGGGCACGTCAAGGCAGAGGTGATTATTATCTCCACACAGATGTCTGTCTTAGACTATTAGAAATAAGGTTTGAACAAATTAAAAGGATTGTGGTTTAAGATATAAATTTTGAAAACATTAGCATATAGCCTATAGAGTCAGAATAGCATAGGGCTAATATTGGAACCTTGGAAAATAGCAACATTGAAACGGTAGATTAAAGAAAAAAAGACATGAATTGAAAGACTGGAAATGTATGAAGAAAATCAGAAGACTAACTACGGTGGCCTAGAAAAATCAAGGGGAAAATTTCAGGAAGGGTATGATTAACTTGTCAGTTAAGCGGAAGTTCAATAACATCAAAACATAGGAATATCCACTAAATTTTCTGATAAAAGTGTCAGTGGTGACCTGGGGAAGAGAGATTCACTGGATTGGTGGCAACAGAAACAAGAATGAAAGGAGCTGGCAAGTTAGTGGGGACAGGGAGGCATGACTGTGTAGCAGAAGAACTCCTTTTAAAGCATGTAATTAGAGAAAAAGCAAGACAGGAATGAAAGATACTGCAACTGCAGTGGCTAATGCCTATGATCCTACCACTATGGGAGGCCAAGGAGGGTAGATTTCTTGAGCTCAGGAGTTCAAGACCATCCTGAGCAAGAGTGACACTCTCTCTAAAAATATCCAGGCATGTGGCAGGCACCTATAGTCCCAGCTACTCCAGAGGCTGAAGCAAGAGGATCATCTGAGCCCAAAAGTTTGAGGTTGCTATAAGTCAGGACGCCATGGCACTCAACCCCAAGGTGACTGAAGGAAACTCTGTCAAAAAAAAAAAAAAAATACTGCAGCATGCTTACATGCTTATATGTTCAGGAAATGACCAAAGATTCAAAAGGAAACTAAGAACTAAGATAATTGAAGTAGGTAGTTCACTGAGGAAGCAAGCTCTATTACTATTGGAATTATCTCTGTAGCCCTTGGCACAAAGCTTTTCTACCTGTCCACTTTTCTATCTTTCCACTGTACTGTGAAATATCTGAGGACAGATAAAGTGTACTTTTCCACTAGTATATATACATAATACATTCTCCAGCACCCTATAGGTTCTTAATAAAAGACAATGGAAAAAGATTTTTGAATTACTGGACCTTGATGTTATAAATTGATAGATTTTAAACAGGGAGAATAACAAGAGAGAACTAACCAGATTTTTTAGCTTGTGGGAGAAGGCACTATGGAGGGAAAGGGGGAAGTTCTGATCAATACTGTGAATGGTATCAGGAAGGGGGGCAGGTAGTGAGGTAGGTTGGAGGGGGAAAGGTATGGCAGAGGCTACACGGTGGAATTTGCATGGTTTATTCATGTCCCATGTTGCTGGAGCTTCTCAAGAGCCTGCCACTTGGTTGATGTAAAAGACCTGAGCTAGGTTTCTGACTAAATAGGTCTCTTTCCTTTGCCCTAATACAAGCATAAAACAACTCTATTGCTCCTAATATTATCCATTGGTAAGAATTTTCTTGAATTTCAGCTAGTCCAAATCATTACCGATACAGTCATACAAAACTGCCTACACCAATCTTCCCTCTACTCCTTGAGCCTTGTTTTGCCCGTTTCCTATTTTCTCATCATCCCTGACATGTGCCCTCTTTAACACTCTGTCTCTTGCTAGTATTGTGAGACATCATCTTCATACCTGTTCATGCTCGTCAGCCACCACTTGTTGACCAGTCTTCCTGTTTATCTTCTCGAATTCATCCCCTCTTAGCCGCGTACTATGGAAATTCCAAATTTCTGCTGCCTGAGCAAGCCCTAGACGCTTGCCTCCACCCACGCAGTATTGTCCCTAGGCTCCAATTCTGTTAAAATTCATTGTTTCACTACTTAACATTGCGATTGAGGGAGGAGGAGTGAGAAAGTCTGGAATAAGAGGAAGAAAAAGGGAACATATTCCTAGATATTCTGATTGGTGGAAGTGTATACATAATGTAATAATGTGTTCCATAGAGTAAAAATTAATTTATGGATTCTAAAACTGAATTAGAAATATTAGCTGATCTATATTAAGTTTCTAGTATGTATGTGCCAAGCAATCTTCTACATGTTTTATGTGTATTGATTTAATTCACAGAAGTACAATGCTTAGAGCAAGGTAATTAAGGGTCTTTCTCAGCTCTGTCCTGGTTAGTCCATCTGGTGTATACTATTCAATACAGGACACTATGTATTAAGAACTTCCTTGTCAAACTGAGACGTAGCTGTAGAGAGTTTATAGGATCATAAAAGGCACTGATCTTTACTTGGAAAGAGGAGTTATTTTTACAAATTATAAGTGTGTAGCCTGCAGAAAAGAAAAAGTATCTTTGATAACTTCCAAACACATGAGCTATCTTGGAAGAAAAAGCAAAACTAGGACTGTCAGAGAGCAATGACAAAGAAAAAGACTTTGTAGCAGTCTAAGAGAAGTTGTCTGTATATATTTTAAACTGCTTTTCTGAGACAGAGTTGGGGGGGTATACTGACCAACTTCTTTATCAGTACTTTCTCTGAACTCATGTGCCAAGTGCCAATGACATACTTAGGCCAGCATGCCTGGCCCTGTCCTATCCCTATATCCAGTGTCCCATTGTAGGATGTATAGACCTCTTCTGTTCTGGTCAGACAAGATGAAGCCCAATCCTCTGCTTGCACTGTATCCCCTAACCAAGTATGGAAATGGGAATCCTCTTATTCAAAGGCAGAGGGAAGAAAGAGAATCTAAGGCTCCTTACAGAGATGTTTGGTGTTTCTGCATCAGGATGTTAATTCTGGATGTTAATGCATCCAAAGTTATTACATGTCCCACTTCCTTGCTGCTTGTTTTTAACTTCCTTTCTTTCTTTTTTTTTTTTTTTCTATTTAATGGAGGAAGATGCCTGTTAAAAAAAGAGCCTAACTGCCTCATATCTTTCTGGTCACTCTTCCTATCTAGGTCCAACATAGTCTGTCCTCCCCTCACGTGTCCCTGGAACTTACAGAGGATGCAATAAGATGAGTCCTTTATGTTGCATCTGCTTTAGTGCTTGCCATTCTGGGACTTTGATGAATAAATCCTGATAGTTTTATGAGGTTACTCTCTTTTAATCCCCTTCAGAGACCCAGGTGGGAAAGCTGTCTTGGGAAGCAGAGACTTGGAGAAATATAAACTGAATCCTTGGGGAATCATCTCCTATGGTGCTCCCACAGGTTAGGAGTTGGGATGTGAAGGATAGAATGGTTTGAACATAAGAAATTATCTGGAATCCAGAAACTAGGAATCTGGCACTTAAGTCTGACACATAAACATGAATGAAAATGCAAGGAAAGAGACTGTACAGCAACCTCCTTTATTACAATAATAACTCCAGTGTTTTCAGTGCTTTTTGAGTAACCCAAATTACTTAAGGTTTTTTTACATATTTTTTCTCATTAAATCCCTTCTGTCAGATATGAATGAGCAATTTGGGGGCAAGAAAAATTATCCCTACTGTTTAGGCAATAGATAACAGAGATAAAGCCTTGTCCCAAATCACACAGCTAGCCTACATTCATAGCCACATCTACACAAATGTTATCTCATGTCTGTGTTCTAAATGACTCCTGTACTGCCTCCACTCTACAGATGAAATAATTGTAAGTATTAACATCACAAATAAAATTTAGAAAATCAAGTTCAGAAAACTATTAACATCTTTTTAAACTGACAAATAGGTACTATATTTATCTCCTAAAGAATGCAAAGAGAGGATGCGGTGAGCCATCCCTGTACTCTCAGCACTTTGGGAAGCTGAGGTAGGAGAAATGTTTGAACTGCTTGAGCCCAGGAATTTAAAACCAGCTTAGACAATAAAGAGAGACCTGATAGTGCATACCTGTAGTATCAGTTATGAGGGAGCATCACCTGACCCCAGGTGTCTAAGGTTGTAGTGAGCTATGATCACACCACTCCACTCCTGCCTGCTCAACAAAGTAAGACCCCAACTGTTTAAAAAAAGGGGGGGGGGAATGAAAAAGAAGTTCAATTTAAACAAATCTGCTGACCTAATTTATTATATCAAGATTGAAGATAAAATAAGGGAATAGATATAAAATCATTCAAAGTACATGCAGATTTGAATCCCAACTTTGAAATTACATGGTTAGCTCCACAAACTATTGACACCATGTACAATAGTGAATAAGACAAGTATGGCTCCTGTCCTCTTCAAGATTTTGTTCTAATTGAGTGATAATTAAAAGAAAACAGACATCTCCTAATGTACTTATCTAAATAATTTCTAAGATACATTGTTCAGTTAAGAAACAAGAGACAGAACAATTTAGAATGCAGCACAAAATAATTCTGAAATGCTACACAAAGAATATAAAAATACATAATTGTATATTATCCATATATAAATATATTCAATGCATGTAAATATATATTTAATACATGTAAATACAAGACTGTGTGTGTATAATATGAGTCAGATAATTAAGTTCATTAACTCATCCTAGAAAAAGTGCTACATACTTCATTTTTGAATATCACTACCATCACCTTCAAACTAACCATTTACTCTTAGGTGTAATCAAAAACCTCTGAAAGAATAGAAAAAAACTTGTAGGAGTGACAAGTCAGTCCCACAAGTCCTCTGGAAAGGACAAATGTGCGCTTGAAGGACAGGAATGAAATGGAATAGTATAGTAGAGACTACTAATTGCTTATGGAATGCCCCCTGTTCTTTCCTAGTAACAAAACCCACTATTTTACTTGGGTATCCACATACACTGCCAAAACACTGTACAACATTTTCCAGATTCTAAATAATAGAAGTCATTCGATGAAACTTGGCTGTGCAGAAGCTTTTCAGCTTAATTAAATCTCATTTATTTATTTTTGTTGTTGTCTCAATTGCCACTGAAGTCTTCTTCATAAAATCTTTCCTGAGGCCAACACCTTCAAGAGATTTTCCTACACATTTTTCTAGGATTTTTATTATTTCATGTCTTAGATTTGGAGTCAATTTTTATAAGTGGTGGAAGATGTGGGTCCAGTTTCAGTTTTTCACATGTGGCTATCCAGTTCTCCCAGCACCATTTATTGAATAGAGATTCTTTTCCCGAGTGTATGATCTTGTTTGTTTTATCAAAGATCAGAGGGTGACTAGTTTCATCTCTTGGTTTTCTACTCTGTTCCATGTGTCTATGTTTCCATTTTTTTTGTTAATATCAGGCTGTTTTGATCACTGTGGACTTGTAATATAATCTGAAGTCCAGTAGAGTGATGCCTCTAGCTTTGTTTTTAATACTAAGAAATGCCTTGGCTATACAGAGTTTTATTCTGGTTCCATACAAAACAAAGAACTACTTTTTTCAGCTCTTCAAAGCATGATGTTGGTATTTTAATGGGGATTGCATAAAATCTGTACTTTGCTTTGGGTAGTGTAGTTATTTTAACAATATTGATTCTTCCCAGCCAGGACCATTGTGTGTTCTTCCATTTGTTAATGTTGTCTACTATTTCTTTTCTTAGAGTTTCATAATTCTCTTTGTAGGATCTTTCATCTCATTTGTTAGGTATATTCCTAGGTAGTTCATTTTCTTTGAAGCTACTGTGCAGGGTATTGTGTCCTTGATTTGCTTCTCTACTTGGCTGTTATTGGTATATATAAAGGCTACTGATTTCTGGAAATTAAACTACACCCCATGACATTACTACATTTCTTGATCATTCCAAAGTCTTATGGTTGAGTCTTTGGGATTTTCTAAGTATAAAGTGATGTCATTGGTAAACAGTGAAAGTTAGACCTCCTTTGTCCTCATTTGGATGGACTTAATATTCTTCTCCTGCCTCCTTGCTTTAGCGAGAACTTCTAGGACCACATTGAATATCAGTGATGACAGTGGACATCCTTATCTGGTACAATTCTAAGTGGGAAAGATTTTAGTTTTATACCATTCAGTATGATATTGTCAGGGGGGTATTATCATAGTTGGCTTCAATCAGTTTAAGTAATGTGCCAAGTAGACCTATATTCTTCAGTGTTCTTGTCAGAAAAGGATGCTTAATTTTGTCAAATGCTTTTTCTGCATCTATTGAGAGGATTGTATAGTCTTTCTTTTTGATTCTGTTTATATGGTGAATTACATTTATGGATTTACATATGTTAAACCAACTTTGCATCTTTGGGATAAAGCTTACTCAATCATAATGTATGATATTTTTAATGTGTGTTGTAATTTATTTGCTAAGATTTTATTGAGTATTTTTGCATTTATATTCATTATTGAAATTGGTCTATAGTTCTCTTTTTTCATTGAGGCTTTTCTTGGTGTTGATATCAGGATGATATGATGTTTGCTTCATAGAATGTGTTGGGGAAGGTTCTATCCTCCTCAATATTTTAGAATAGGTTCTGTAGTATAGATATAAGCTCTTCTTTGAAACTTTCATACAATTCTAGTTTCTAGTCATCTAATATGGGCTGTTTTTCTTTTCTTTTCTTTTCTTTTTTTTTTTTTTTGATGAAAGTGTTTTTATTGTTTCTTTAATTTCCAGTCTTGATATTAGTCTGTTCAAGAGATCTATATCTTCCTGGTTAACTCTAGGGAGATTATGTGATTCCAGGCATTGGTTCATTTTTTCCCTATTCTCAAATTTCTGGGCATAGAGTTTTTTGTAGTAGTCATAGATTAGCTCTTATATCTCTGTGGCATCTGTTATTATTTCCCCTTTATAATTTCCAATTGAGGTTATTAGAGATTTTACTTTTCTGTTTTTAGTTAATCTAGCCAAAGGTTTATCAGTTTTGTTTATCTTTTTGAGGAACCAACTTTTTGCTTCATTAATTTCCTGAATGATTCTTTTGTTTTCAATTTCACTTATTTCTAATTTATTTTTTATTATTTATTTTCTTCTAGGTTTGGGATTGAATTGCTCTTCCTTTTTCTTGAGATGATTTATTAGGTTGTTGATATGCTCTTTTTCAAATGTAGGCATCTAATGTGATAAACTTCCCTCTGTGGACTGTTTTTGGTGTATCTCACAGGTTTTGGTAGCTTGTGGCTTCATTGTTGTTATATTTGAAGAATTTAATAATTTATTCCTTTATCTTTTCCTTGACTCAAGTCATTCAGCATAAGGTTGCTTAGTTTCCATGACTTGATGTGGGGATAAAAATTTTTGTTGGAGGGACAGAGGCAAGATGGCTGACTGGAGCCAGCTTTCCACAGAGGCTCCCATCCAGAAGGAGAGTTAAAAGACAGAAGTTTAGCAAGAGAGCTGATAGTTTGGAGCTGAGCCAAGAGAGAAGGTTGAAGAACCCACATCAACCCTGCTGAGGTGAGCTGAGACCCCAAGGATACAAACAAAAGGTACAAAATCCATTGCTAAGCAGACAGGAGTCCCCTTCCACTTGAGTATGGCTCACAGTATACTTTTTATAAACAAGTGAGCAGAGTTTAAATGTCCTCCCATTTTAACCCATGTGAGACACCCTCTAAAAACCAGACCTCCTTCCCCTACTAGGATGCCCTGGCACTCTCTTGCCAGGCATAAAACTGTATATATTCTCTACCTGCAATTCTGAACTCCCAGCACTCCCCTCCACTCTCACCCAGAGGTCTGTAAGCCTGCCCCCCCATGGAGTCTATATTATTGGGCTTTTTCTTGAGAGGTGTGAACAGGGTATGGGCTTTTGCAGGTCTGTGCTGATTCTACAGCATGGGGGGGGTACGGATAAAATGGTGGAGTGAAGGAATCATACAGGAAAGGGAGACACTGTAGCAACCTGGCACAGAGCAGCAGTGGCAGCAGCAGGAGCAATAGGGCTCACACCCCTGGGGATATTTTGGACACTACCTGTCTCTCTGTGCAACCAAACAAAGCTGGGAATCTTCTCTGGTGGCAGACACTGGTGGAATATATCTGGGATAGTAACAAAGACCCCATGAGCAATGGGTATGCCTGAGGTGATACCAGCCTGGGTTGAGTGCAGTGGAATTGAGAATTGAAGACATATGCTCAGAAACAGCATACACCCAGGGCAGGGCTGTGCCAGGACAACTTAGTGAGCCTAAGAAACACCTGGCCCACAGGGAATCATAGCTGAGAAAAAGACAGACAGGAAACCGAAAGCTGAGTGTAAGCTCTAACTGCATCTGCCCCAACACAGACTTCAGGGGAAACAGAAATACCAGCTCTGGGCAGCAGCACAGACTGGGGCTGAGTCACAGTTTCTATGAAATCAAACAGTTCCTGGTCTATAGGGGAATATAGCCAGGATAGAATCACAAATTCTACACAAATATAAGTGTCAGCAACATTAATCAAGGGCAGGGCTGGAACTGAGTCAACCACCCCAGTTTCCATTAACCAGCCAAGGTTGTCAGGCCTCAGCTTTCCCTGCTGGATGCTGGCAGAGTGTGGAGGCCTGGACAAGGAGACATAAGATCTCTCTGTGACTCAGGCAGGCTCAAATCCCTGGAGCATTTGCTCATTGGAGGGAACTGCATCATAGGCCTGAGGGGTTACCAGTGACTGGGTATAACAGAAGTGCAAGGTGGGAAAGGAGACATCAACCTTCCCAGACTAATTCATTTGCTGGGGAGCAGGGGTACTTCTGACTCCATGGAGCACCAGAATGAGTCACACTCGAGCTTCCAGCAGACCCTTGCTATCTAGTTGCCACAGACCTTTTGAACTTCCTCTCTTGAGAGCAGGTGAAGACTGGGACAACTGATTTGGATCTTTTGGACTGGACCAATCACCCGAGGACTATCCAAAGTAGTACCCTGGATGTGTGATTGTGGGAAGGTTTGATTTTCCTTTTCCAGTTGTTGCCTGTGGGGGGTAGGTAACATAATTGCTGGTATTTCTCCACAGCTGAGACTTCAACCCAGGTGACGAAGGTGCTTTGCAAAGCACAGAGGCCCTTCTTCATGAGATTATGAAGTAGAACTTTCTAGACATGCCAAGAGATATTGAAATGCAGAAAGCAGTTTCAGAACACCAGCACGACTCAACCTGAATAAAACAACCCCCAGACACGTCATAATTAACTTCACTAAATATGAAGGAGAAAATTCTGAAAGCAGCCAAAAGTAAGAAAACCATAACCTACAAGGGGAAGAATATTAGAATGACTGCAGATCTCTCTGCTGAAATCTTTCAAGCTAGAAGAGGGTGGTGTCAACTATTAATCTCCTAAAACAATATAGCTTTCAGCCCAGGATCCTGTATCCAGCTAAACGGAGTTTCACTTATGATGGAGAAATTAAATACTTTTATGACATTCACATGTTGAAGATATTTGCCATAACTAAACCAGCTCTCCAGGATATTTTCAGACCTATCCTCCATAATTACCAGTGTGATCCTCCACCACAAAAGTAAACTCACTCAGAAACTTTTGATCAAATTCCAAATTCCACAGTGTCTAAAGTATTAAAAAGGTCCACTGGAATTTCAAAAAACTTGATACCCAAAACTCTACCAGGCTTTTCAATATTCTCAATTAATATGAATGGCTTAAATTGTCCTCTAAAGAGGCACATGTTGACTGACTAGATACAAAAACTCAGGCCAGATATCTGTTGCATACAAGAATTTCATCTTTCCTTAAAAGATAAATATAGACTCAGAATGAAGGGATAGTCATCTATATATCAGGCAACTAGAAATCAGAAAAAAGTAGGTGTTGCGATTTTATTTGAAGATATGATAGATTTTAAACCAACAAAGGTAAGGAAAGATAAGAACAGTCACTTCATATTTGTTAAGAGTAATACTCAATATGATGAGATTTCAATTGTTAACATTTATGCACCAACGAGAATGCAACTGTATTTATAAGAGAGACTCTAACAGACATGAGCAACTTAATTTCCTCTAGAACCATAATTGTCAGAGATTTTAACACTCATTTGGCAGCGTTGGATAGATTCTCCAATAAGAGACTAAGCAAAGAAATTTTAGATTTAAATCATTCAACATTTGGATTTAACAGACATCTACAGAACATTTCATCCTAACAAAACTAAATACACATTCTTCTCATTAGCCCATGTAACATACTCCAAAATGGATCACATCCTAGGTCACGAGTCTAACCTCAGGAAATTTAAAAGAATAGAAATTATTCCTTGCATCTTCTTGGACCAAAGGGGAATAAAAGCTTTACTCAGTAATAATAGGAATCTGCATACTCATACAAAAACATGGAAACAAAATAACCTTTTGCTGAATTATAGCTGGGTCAGAGACAAGATTAAGAAGGAAATTACCAAGTTTTTGGAACAAAAAGATAGTGAAGACATAAATTATCAGAATTTCTGGAATACAGCAAAGGCAGTCATAACAGAGAAATTTAGAGCACTGTAAGCCTTCATCAGGAGGATGGAAAGAGAGGAAATTAACAACTTAATGGGACATCTAAAGCAACTGGAAAAGGAGGAACATTCCAATCCCAAACCCACCAGAAGACAAGAAACAACCAAAATTAGAGCAGAATTAAATTAAATTGAAAACAAAAGTATTATACAACAGATCAATAAATCAAAAAGTTGGTGTTTTGAAAAGGTTAATAAAATAGACAAACTTTTGGCTAATCTAACCAGGAAAAAAAAGAGTAAAATCTTTTTATCAATCAGAAATTGTAATAATGAAATAACAACAGACCCTTCAGAAATTCAAAAAATCCTTAATGAATATTACAGGAAACTTTATTCTCAGAAATATGAAAATCTGAAGGAAATCAACCAATACTTGGAAGTACACCACCTTCCAAGACTTAGCCAGAATCAAGTGGAAATGTTGAACAGACCCATATCAAGTTCTGAAATAGCATCAACTATCCAAAACTTCCCTAAAAAGAAAAGCCTGGGACCAAATGGCTTCACATCAAAATTCTATCAAACCTTTAAAGAGGAACTAGTACCTATATTACTCAACCTTTTCCAAAATATAGAAAAAGAAGGAATACTACCCAACACATTCTATGAAGCAAATATCACCTGGATCCCCAAACCAGGAAAAGACCCAATAAGAAAAGAAAATTATAGGCCAATATCACTAATGAATATTCATGGGAAAATATTCAACAAGCTCCTAATGAACAGAATCCAGCAACACATCAAACAAATTATACACCATGACCAACAGGGTTTTATCCCAAAGTCGCAAGGCTGGTTCAATATATTTAAATCTATAAATATAATTCATCACATAAACAAATTTAAAAATAAAGACCATATGATTCTCGCAATTGATGCAGAAAAGGCTTTTGATAATATCCAGCATCCCTTCATGATCAGAACACTTAAGAAAATTGGCATAGAAGAGACATTTCTCAAATTGGTAGAGGCCATCTACAGCAAACCCACAGCCAATATCGTACTGAATGGAGTTAAATTGAAATCATTTCCACTCAGATCAGGAATCAGGCAAGGTTGTTCATTGTCTCCATTGTTCTTTAACATTGTAATGGAAGTTTTGGCCATCACAATTAGGGAAGAAAAGGCAATCAAGAGTATCCATATAGGATCAGAAGAGATCGAACTTTCACTCTTCGCAGATTATATGATTGTGTATCTGGAAAACACCAGGGATTCTACTATAAAGCTCTTAGAAGTGATTAAGGAATACAGAAGTGTCTCAGGTTACAAAATCAACACTCATAAATTGGTAGCCTTTATATATACCAACAACAATCAAGGTGAAAAAATAGTCAAGAACTCTATTCCATTTACAGTAGTGCCAAAGAAGATGAAATATCTGGGAGTTTACCTAACAAAGGACGTGAAAGATCTCTATAAAAAGAACTATGAAACTCTAAGAAAAGAAATAGCTGAAGATGTTAACAAATGGAAAAACATCCCATGCTCATAGCTAAGAAGAATCAACATTGTTAAAATGGCCATACTACCCAAAGCAATATACAATTTTAATGTAATCCCTATTAAAGCTCCACTGTCATACTTTAAAGATCTAAAAAAAATAATACTTCATTTTATATAGAATCAGAAAAAACCTCAAATAGCCAAGACATTACTCAGAAATAAAAACAAAGCAGGAGGAATCATGCTACCAGACCTCAGATTATACTATAAATTGATAGTGATCAAAACTGCATGGTACTGGCACAAAAAACAGAGAGGTAGATGTATGGAACAGAATAGAGAAACAAGAGATGAACCCAGCTACTTACCATTATTTGATCTTTGACAAGCAAATTAAAAACATTCAGTGGGGAAAGATTTCCTTTT
>NW_003852396.1:34571780-34594991 GCF_000181295.1 Otolemur garnettii
CAGACAGCCCTCACGCTGAAACTGATGTGGATATTTGCAGGTTATGTCTCTGACAAAGGTTTAATAACCAGAATCCACAGAGAACTCAAACATATTAGCAAGAAAAAAACAAGTGATCCCATCTCAGGGTGGGCAAGGGACTTGAAGAGAAACTTCTCTGAAGAAGACAGGTGCACGACGTATGGACACATGAAAAAGTGCTCATCATCCTTAATTATCAGAGAAATGCAAATCAAAACTACATTGAGATATCATCTAACTCTGTCAGATTAGCCCATATCACAAAATCCCAAAACCAGAGATGTTGGAGTGGATGTGGAGAAAATGGAACACTTCGATATTGCTGGTGGGCATGCAAACTAACACCTTCCGTTTGGAAAGATGTTTGGAAAACACTTAGAGATCTAAAAATAGACATGCTATTTAATCCTACAATTCCTCTACTTAGGTATATATCCAGAAGACGAAAAATCAAATTATAACAAAGATATTTATACCAGAATGTTTATTGCAGCCCGATTCATAATTGCTAAGTCATGGAAGAAGCCCAAGTGCCCATCAACCCATGAATGAATCAATATATTGTGGTATATATACACCATGGAATATTATGCAGCCTTAAAGAAAAATGGAGACTTTACCTCTTACATGTTTATATGGATGGAGCTGGAACATATTCTTCTTAGCAAAGTATTTCAAGAATGGAAGAAAAAGTATCCAATGTACTCAGTCTTACTATGAAACCAATTTATAACTTTCTTATGAAAGCTATAACCCAATTACAGCCCAAGAAGAAGGGGATAGGAGAAAGAGAGGGGAGGGGACGGAGGGGAGGATGGGTGGAGGGAGAGTAATTGGTGAGACCACACCTAAGGTGCATCTTACAAGGGTACATGTAAAATTTACTAGGTGTAGAATATAAATGTCTTAACACAATAACTAAGAAAATGCCATGAAGGCTATGTTGACCAGTTTGATGAAAGCATTTCAAATTGTATGTAAAACCAGCACACTGTACCCCATGATTGCATTAATGTGCACAGCTATGATTTCATAAAAAAATTTTTTGTTGTTGTTGGAATTGAGTTTTACCTTTATAGCCTTGTGGTCTGAAAAGATACAAGCTATAATTACTATTATTTTAATTTTGTTCAGGTTTGATTTCTGTCCTATTTCTGATTTTTTTTTTTTTGGCAGTTCTTGGCCCCAGCTGGATTTGAACCCGTCACCTCCAGCATATGGAGCTGGCGCCCTACTCCTTTGAGCCACAGGTGCCACCCCTATTTCTGAACTATTTTAGAGTATGACTTATGGGCTGATGCAAAGAGCATGTATTCATTAGGTTTGGAGAGGTATCTTCTGTATATAGCTATTAAGCTCAGTTGTTCTAGGCTCACATTTAATTCCCTTGTATCATTCTTTAGTTTCTGTGAAGTATCGTAAGAATGGAAAACAAATACCATGTGTATGTACTATTAAATTGGAGCTAATTGATCAAAATTCAGATGCACATATGGTAGTAAATCTCAAAGTAAGCAGGCAGGATGAGGCAGAAGTAGAGGGGCAAATTCACATCAATTTGGTACAATGCACACTATTCAGGTGATGGGCACATTTATAACTTCAACTCAAATGTTACAAAAGCAATTCATTTATCCAAACATTTCTACCACTATAATATTCTGAAATAACCAAAATAATTATAAAGAATTCAGTTACAGAGTTGATTTTAGGATTAACAATCACATTGACCATCTCTGTCTTCAGGAAGCTTCGTTTCAACTGTACATGCTCCCAAATCCATATTTCACCATCTTGTTGCCCCCTTTGTTAGCGTGCTTTGAGCTCTTTGTGGCCAAGACTACTTATTTTTTTAAATGCAACTTTGACATAGTGACTGATACTTAGAAAAGGCTCAGTTAATTATTAAATCACTCTATCTCTACCAAGTACATTTTGTTCCACTAAACATCATCTGATTTATGGAATCTCCATTTAAAATGAAGTGCCACTCTTATAGGAATAAAAATATTTAGTAATATGACACAGCACTACAAGTGGTCTTCTGTTCATATATACAAAATAGAGGTCACAACATTAAAGATTTAAAATTGTGCAAATGCAAAAATGTAAATAAGTATTTTGTCAATGACAGGAAAGTTTTTACACACTGACTGACTGACAAGAAACAATGTGTACTAGTCCTGGATTTGGAATCCTAATCTTTTCCTAAGCTTTATTGCATATATCCAGTTCTACCTGCTTTCAATCCACGGTATTGGCTTTAACCATGTGGCAATTACGCTGGAAATGCTGGAGTGATAATTTGCTTATTTCATAAATAATTTGAAAAGTAGATGTCTCAGTATTGAATCACCATTTCTACTCTAATATTTAGTGATTTATTTTAACTTTCAAAAAATTTTCACTAGAATGTTGTGCTTTAAATTTTATTTATTTATATAAATAGTCTCTCATTCTATTTCCAGTTATTTTCAAACTCTTTTTTTTTTCTTTTTTTTTTGTAGAGACAGAGTCTCACTTTATCATCCACGGTAGAGTGCCATGGCGTCACACAGCTCACAGCAACCTCCTACTCCTGGGCTTAGACAATTCTCTTGCCTCAGCCTTGTTAGTTTCAAACTCTTAACCTCAAACAATCTCCTGCCTTGCCCATGAACCCAAGTTCTGGGATTACCAGACTGAGCCATTGGCCTAGCGTAACAATTGCTTTCTGTATATTAGTAAAAGTTATGTTTCAACTTGTAGCACATAGGATATTCAGGAGTGAAGAAATTAAATACTAATTCATTGTTTTTAACTGCAATATGAAGAAGTAGAACAGAGTTTTGCAGACTCAGGTTTAATCCCATGGGCTTTCAGTTAAGCTTGAAAGGGCAAGACTTTGGGCATAGATTCATGTTAGACTATTGCAAGAGTTTTCTTTCAGGGTCAAAAATAGTCATAAATATTATAAGTTGTTATTGAAGTACAATATCTTTTACATAGAAAGAATATTTTACAATGAATTAGTCACTATTTTCAAGTAATATGTGAGAATATAAAACAATGAGATGAGGCTAGGCTTGTAAAGGAAAACACAGTGAAATGACCTGACTTATTCTCAAGAACGAGGCTGATATTTTTCTGTCTATGATTGTGCAAGATCTTCTACTCAACCTTCTACCTCTCTATTCAGTGATTTCTTAGGTTTCCAGATATCATACTGCCCATACATGGACCTTGTTCAATCTTCATTGTTCTCCTCTTGAAAATAATATAATCCTGGTACTCATATTTGTATTCTTTCCAAACAAAATTTGAGCTCTTCAAAGCAACAACAATGTTCTATTCATTTTGTTTAGCTATATTTTAATAAAAGAATTCAAAGGACACAGTACGTACTTAGGAACTAATCTAATAAATGAGAAAATAATGTTTAGCTAGGCTATTTTATATTTTAGTATCATTATTGAGTAATATATGACAGTCCTAAAAATCCATTGACTTATTAGTGAAGCTATGTTTGCATATCATATGTGTTATCATATGGATCTAAAAGATAAGTGACCTAAGCAAAGATGTAATGAGTAGGAGGATTTAGGGGTCTTGTGCAGGTAAGAACACATGTTGGTAATTGTCACACATATGAGCAATAAAGAAACAACGTTCCCTACTGTAGAGCACATTACAAAAGTTTACCTTGTCTTACAGAGCAAAAGAGAAGAGGAAGAAATAGAGACAGACAGATAAAGGTAATGATGTGGTAGAAGAAAGAGAGAGAAAGACCTAACTGAAGGCCAGCAGCAACCTCCCATCACTCAGGGCTGAAATTTCAACTGCTATATTTTTCTCCAATATGTTCCCTTCTGTGAGAATGAGAATAAGGACACATCACACAATATAATACATAAAATACCTGAAGTGTATTTTTTAAGACTATACCATTCATATCATGTAAACGGTTGTGTACTCAGGAACATAACTTTCTCACTTTAGAACCTGCTTCAAGGAATGCCACTGTTTAGACAAAACAGGATTATAAACATGGAAATAAAGAAGAAAGGACCAAAGATATTTATAATGCAAAACTGAAAGGAAAGGAAACAAAATGAAATTGAACTTTTAGAAAATAATATCAATAAGTTTGAGATTATAGATAAAAATCCTACTCCTTAATAATTTAAATAAATCATCCTATTATAGAAATTCAGAGATTCAGTTGCCCTTATTACCAGCCTTTCTTCAGTAACCTCTGTATTCCTTGCTTGATCTCCTGGGTTCTCACCCCATAAACGATAGGGTTGAGGGCTGCAGGAATGACATGGTGAAGGACATTAAGCAAGACTGGCACATCAGGGGAGACCTGCTTCTTAGCCACATGGGTGAGAACCAAGACCAGAAGGATGGTGCTGAAGAAGAGGATGAGGATGAAGTGGGAGCCACATGTGCTTAGGGCCTTGGTCACAGCACCCTCTGCCTTGAGTCTCAGCACAGCTCTCAGTATGAGGATGTAGGAGAGGAAGATGAGGACAAGGTCAGATCCTAGCAAAGTCCAGCCCCCAGCAACTTGATAAAGGCAATTGACAGTGACATCATTACAGGAGAGACTGGAGACAGACATATTGCCACAGATGCAGTTCTCAATGACATTTTTCCCACAGTAATAAAGCCGTGCTGAGAGAATCGGAATGGGCAGAGTCATAAAGATGTTCCTGACCAAAATGAAGATGGCGGCTTTGACTACAAATTGGTCAGTGATGATGGATGGGTATCTCAGTGGGTGGCAGATGGCTACATAA
This sequence comes from Otolemur garnettii, assembly GCF_000181295.1. Taxonomy (NCBI): domain Eukaryota; kingdom Metazoa; phylum Chordata; class Mammalia; order Primates; family Galagidae; genus Otolemur; species Otolemur garnettii. The sequence goes on from NW_003852396.1 coordinate 34,576,583, forward strand.
CAATCATAGGCCATCACCATGAATGTGCAGGATTCCATAGCTAGGAAGCAATTCATGATGTACATCTGGAGGAAACAGGCAGAGAAACCAATAGACCTGAGGTCAAACCAGAAGATGGCCAGGACCTTGGGGATGACGGTGAGGCAGAGCACGATGTCCAGCAGGGAGAGGAGGCTGAGAAGGTAGTACATGGGCTGGTACAGAGCGGCCTCCAGCCGGATGGTGATCAAGAGGGTGGCATTGGCCCCCATGGCCAGGAGGAAGAGGAGGCTGAGGGGCAGGGACAGCCAGCACTGCCAAATGGGGGATCTGACAAAACAGTTCAGGAGGAAGTTTGAAACATCAGTGGAGATGGTCCCATTTTGGTGTGCTCTCATTTTTTTTTCTTTTGTCATATATTTCTACAACTTTCTTTCAGTGTCCTGTAAAGTTAGGATTAAAAGTTAGCTGCTGACTCTAGAGACACAAGGATAAAAATATTCATTTTCTACGTGCAAGTTCTCAATCATAGCAGGTTACCTAGAGCAAAGTGAATTCCTCTGTTTATCCTCATGTTACTGAGGTATTCCTGTCACTTTAAATAGAAGAGTGAACTCAGGTAGTTTAATTCATCTATACGTATTTGATTTGTTTAATGTTTATTTTCTAAAGAATTGTCATAACTTTACAGAGACAAAAAGGAGACACTAACTAAGAAAATGCTTTTGTGTGATAGGTGAGGCTCTGAATTTGTATCCATGTTTCTTGTTTTCTTTTTTATATTCACATCGACTACCATATCTATGATTTAACTAATGCTATTAAATCACAAACAGCTAGCAGAGCACGACACAATGGACTCAGATAAATATCCCAGGTTCCCATTATAATCTTTCAACCTTATTGATTTTGTTTAATTAAAGATTTTGATTTATACACTGAAAATAAAGTTAATTTCCTTTATATCTAAATATTCATTTTGATAAGTATAAAACCCACCAAATAATTAAATTATTTCCGTTAATTAGGTAGCTCTTCATATTTGTGTGATTTCTAACTTCAACAATAAATAGCTTTAAAAGGAGCACAAGTAATTCCACATACAATGGAGCAATACTTGTCTTAAACTTGATCAGTGGTTCCAACCTTCTGAACGCCACCACCCTTTAATGCAGTTCCTGTGGGTGGCAACCCACAGGTTGAGAATCACTGTACTAAGTGGTAAATTGGTTCCTCTGAAAGTAGTAGCATGGGAATGGTCAAGTTCATCCTTAAAGTTTTTTTACTCCCTTTCCATTTCCCTTTTCCATCTCAAATATAATGAACAAGGTATCCCACAAGTATCCCATCCAGACAGTAATTCAATGTTGCTGTTATACTCTTATCATTCAACCTTTGGCACTAGCATGTTGTTAGGTAATAGGGTCACAAAATTGGAAAAGGTACTATCCTCATTCTCAAAGAAATAAAAATATAGCTTCCCTGGCAGATGTCGGGTAATAAAAACATATGATAAATGAACAATAACAGAGTCACATACAAATTATTACAAAAGTGGAGGGAAGAACTAACTCTAACATGGGGGATATGATGGTGAACAATAATTGCAAATAAAGTGATGGCATGTGGGTCATTATGAAAGTTTGGAGATACAGAAAAGTTAAGAAACATAAAATCCACACAGATGGCAATAAAGAACCTCCCCCTAGTAATAGTGATAAGCCTAACAAATTGAAACTTACATGGGTGAATCAGAAAAGATGCTATTGCCTGTGCTTCTTGGAAGTGAAATAAGGGACCATAACAGTCTGTATCAAAACTTTTGTAGTGAACCATGTATTATCCTACTCCTAATTATGCCTAATACAGAAGATCAGATTGAATTAATTTTTAAAGGTTTTCAGACCTAAGAAATAATTCCAGGATGTGGACTTGACCCACTAATCCTATAAAAAGGAAACAAACTTCTCCCACAACATAATTAATAATTTTTAACATTGAATCTGTTAGAGAAGAAACAGTTTTGGGATCATGGCAAGAAAGGAAGTTGTAACAAAGCAATGAACCGTACACTATTTTCATACTGACAGAAAGTTACACTTTGGAAAAAGTTCAAATAGTATTTTTGGTTTTAGTTATGTCTTTCCTGGTCCCCAAATGCAGTTCCTGCCCTTGCTCAGCTGTTCTTTTGCTCCCCCTGGGAGGATAAGCCAGGCCATCCCTCCCAGGTTTCCTGTCTTCTCTCTTCTGGAACCTCTCATTCCCTTTCAAGTCTGCCAGGCATGGCCCTCCCTCCTGATGTGTGGAAGAACCTGAGAGAATCTCCCAACTGCTTTCTCTTATTGATAATTGTGTACATTAGAAATGGCTTTGCAAGTTTTAAATAAACTTTAAACTGTTTCATTTGTACTCAAGATATTCTGAAGTCATAGGGTAAGTTGACTACTGTAACAATTATCTTTCACATAGACAAATTAAAATTTAGTGGTTTTCCATGGTTCGGAAAAGATAAAAGACTAAATGATTTCTTTCGGTCCAAGGACATTGAAAATATGCAATATCTGTGTCCAGTGCCCTATAAATAGAAACACATATGTTACTTGGCATTTTTCTTTTATATATCTTTTAAGGTTTTTCTTCCTCATTCTTATTCCTCAGGCGTACACAATCCTAAAGGAAATTTTCCAGCACTCTGGAATATCTCTTTCCTTCCTGTTAGAACTAACTCCTGCTTTCCACTGTTCATAGGGCCCAATTCTTCCCTTAGTTCACTTTTATGTTGTGTCTCATTGTTTTCCTGGTTTCAGTCTAAAGGGGCAAACCCTTAAGGATTCAATATAGATGACAAAATCATTTCAATCGCTATATGCTCTGATTTACTTTTCTCTTTCATAACTTCATCCCTGCCATCCTCCAATCTGTGTTTATCCTGTCTAGTAGTTTTGTGCTTTTCCTTGGTGGAGTGGCTATTGAGAATAGGAACACTGGAAATGGAGGCTGCCTTTAAGATAGTAATGCACAGAACATAATTGACACACTTGAGTTGGCTATTAGAGATTATTCACTACTTTCTGGGCACTATGTTCACTGAACTCTGCCTTTTCTTTTCTCCTTCTCTTTGAATACATTCACATGTGAGCTTAGAGCACAATCTAATAGGACACATTAAGCCCAGAACTGACACAATTGATCCAACCCTACTGCCTTTGCTTGTGGCCACAGCTTGTACAACTTCAGGCTGTTAAATGCCTAATGTCTCTTTTAAACACAACGTTCCTCATTCAGTTTTTTGCCGATTGCACCCTCTGATTCTACTCTCTGAGAAGTTTTTACATTCCAAAATCACATCCCAGATTTTCACCATGTCCAGGAAGATTTTCTTCTTCAGGGATCATAATATACTCCTAGAAGAATGAAATTAAACAGGGAGAAACTTGCAGTGACCTTTGGAGGGTAGAGCCAAATGCAAGATTTAGAGATTCAGGCCTGAGGATCCATGGAGACGCCTGGGGTGAAAAATAAGTTTTTGTTTCTGGAAGAGCTTTGAGATATTTACTTTTTTCACTAGCATGAAACTTCTCAGGATTATATAGGAGGATTATTTTATCTCTTCCCTTCACTCACTGACTCTTCTTTCTTTCCTTCTCTATTTTTCTGGAATGTTCTTGCATACTCTTCAAACATAATTCTTTGAACAACCTACCTGGACCTACATATATCTTTTAATAACTTACTCAGACCTAGGAGGAAAGCAGGTGAGAACACACTTGTTCTTTTCCTCCTCTCCTCTTTCAATCTTGGTTTTGTGCCCAGGATGAACCAATGGCAGGGCTAGAGCTGAGAATATAGAGAGATGATGTTTTCTACATCCAGTCAGGGGCAGGTTGAGGAAGCCAGAGAAGTCAAGGTCAAAGACTAATAGCAGAGACTTGCAACCTAAGCTTTTCCCTGGTGTTAAATATCACATACCTTCCCAAGTCTCACACAAGCTTGTGAGACATCTTTGCCCCAAATAATTTCTGACATTACTGAGTGGATCCAATGACAGGTAGCTCATTGATCTTCTGGTCCTCTTGGCATAGTTTTCTGGTTTTGGTAGAAGTAGCTTTTAGCAGTTCTTAAGATTTAGCAGAAATCCATTGAACTACATACTAAATCACAATGACCCCCATCCGTGGTCTTTGTTTCAAACCTCTGAATTTATGTAAACTAAATTCAGTTCCTAGCATATAATTTAAGCATTTGTAGGTGGATTCTTTGTCCCAGAGTTCTAAAATTTTTATATTCATAGTTGGGAAATCCAAATTTTCTTAACCAGACATGTACTTTATAGCTCTTTTCCTACCCATCAATCTCTTCTGGATAGACTTCAGCTTATCTGCATTTTAGGCACTGCCAAGAACCCAGAGTAGGACAAAGGAGAGAAGATCCCAGAGAACAGGCTAACACATGGTCTCCTTGACCCAAGAGAGAATGTGATCTCTTCTACCCCATTTTCAGGCTACTTAGCAGTCTGGATCTGGGAATGGAAAGGAACACAGTCTGGCATTGAAGGCATATCTCCCTTAGGTGCTCTGGATTGTCTTGGTATAGCTTCCCCTCTACACCTTTTATCCAGATTCACTTACAGAGAATGTGAAGGATGAGGTCTTGTTCTACTGATATTGGAGTTTTTCAGAAGTGTTGGAGGGTAGCTATACCCAAAGACTCAGGAACTCTGTCTTCTGGGAACTTCTCAATCAATCCTCCCTTGGGACCACAAGGTCCTTCTGGTGTAGATAGGTAGGCACCTGGGAGAATAAAACTTTTCTTCATTTTATGAAAGAAGGAACCCCTGTCAATTCAGCCATACATTGACTGTGTGCAGAGATCTTATATACACACTCACATTTATATATATCCACGCTCATATGCCTTTTCACACTCAGCACCTTCCACGGATTCAGTGAGCTCACTCAGAAATTCTTTTGGGGCTTGTAGGACATGTTTGTTAGATAGGTACAGTCCAAACCATGCTGTTGAATGGATGAGTGTTAACTTAATATGACTTTAACATGGTATTATAAAGATAAAAATGCAAGATAAAACTGAACAGAATCTTACTGAGAAAATACAATGTGCTTTATAGACAGCAAAATCCTATAATAATTTTTGCTGTAGTGAGAGATATAAAAATGAAATTCACATATAAGTAAAGATATTAGTTTGGAAACATGATTTATTCCTTTATTTTTGTTTTAAATATCATGTCAATCATTCATACTCCTCAAGTAATGGGAACAAGTATCAATTTCATCAAACTCTTTCTTGTGCCTTATTTTCATTTTTTTTCTGAACAGTCCAGCCACAGTCCAGCATTTCTCCTGTTTCCCTGACTGCACCCATAATATGTTCTCTTATTAATATTTAGTATGCTTATTTAGTATATATTCATATATGGTCAAATTATTTAAATATTGAATTTATAAAAATCCTGTTGGGTTACAAATCTGATGTTATTCATTTTCAATCAACACTATCTCCTTCTGACCAGAGAAATTAACAGGATAGAGACTTCTCACAATGACCACTTCAAACGAGATGCTGAAGGACCAAATGCTACTTACAGGTGCTCAGTAAACTGTAAATATCTTGTAAATATCTTGTAAATATCAAGATATCATAAACTGTAAATATCAAACTTCCTCCTAGGACAGGCAATGCCATGGTCAGGTGAGATATGAGAGATACCTTGGACTGTGTAGATATCTGGTCTGGAGAGTGGGGTAAGGAACCCAGGTGATCATAGCCTGACCTTGTAGCCTCATCATTCTCATTTATATCTCCCATCAATCAGCTTAAGGCACTCAGCAGTGTATTTGTCAAGCTCACTGTACACAACCTGTCTACATGGTAGAGTCTGGTTCTCACCCACACCTTGTCGTTCTATTTGCTGGATATTTATAGACTGCAGTGTTTGTTTTGATAACATTTAATTGTACAGACTATATTTACAGGTATGGGGGAATATGCTATCAACGAATGCTGTTATTAATTATTAACCCACTATGCCAAAGATTGAAACTTTTGCATGAAATCCATATATGTTACCTAGAAAATTTCAAGGAACAGGAATTTGAAGAGAAAAAATAATTACTCTATTTCATAGTTATATGTCATTCCAAAGATGGAATACTAGGCAAAACCATGGCTACATTGTACACAATGTAAAAATTATGTTTCTGATCTCAGCAGGGGCTGATACGTACTAAGTGTGATATTCAACAGAACACCTCACCTGTAAGGCAACATTACATTGTTCACATTTAAAACTGTTGTTCTTATAACATTCAGGGCACTGCATTTTCTTCTCCTGTTTCATTTTATTTATGTATTCATTTGTTTATTTATTTATTTATTTAGAGGGTCTCTCTATGTTGCCCTCAGTAGAGTGCTATGACATCATAGCTCACAGCAATCTCAAACTCTTGTGCTTAAGCGATTCTCTTGCCTAAGCCTCCCATATAGCTGGGACTACAAGTGCCCGACTATTTTTTTGTTTGTAGTTGTCATTGTTGTTTCGCAGTCCCAGGCTGGATTCAAACCCTCCAGCTCCAGTGTATGTGGCTGGTGCCCTAGCTGCTGAGCTACAGGCACCAAGCCTGCTTCCCCTGTTTGACTATCACGTGATTCATGCCATCATAATGTGAACAAAAGTTGTGCTTCTGAGAAGGTTTTCCTCTTCAGCCAGGCTCTGGAGGATGATCGTAGATCTCTGGATAATGGCATACCACACATCAGTGAAACCCCCAAAAGTCTAGTAGCTTCTCATTATATATTTGATGCAGTTACCAAGCATTTCATAAGACCAATAAATAGAGTAAAATAGGGCTTGAATACAATTTCCATGATGGAGTTCCAAAACTTATCAATATCATCATCCCCTTTGACTACACCTCCCATGAAATGGTTATCCACTTTGATCATGTTTGGCTGCGGAACTTGGATTTTTTTTTTTTTTTTTTTTAGTTTCTGGTAATAACAATTGACAAGACACAGGAGATTGATACCAGCACCAGATAAGGCAATAGTGGCCACACTGTTATCATTCCATCTGCAGACTGTATTGCCTTTGCCATCAATTCAATGACTGAATGTGCCTCGTTCTTTTATCTTCAGAGCTACATCTGATTCCAGCAGAGCTTTCTGATCCTTTCTCACTGTACCTGTTGCCTGATGTTCCACTGAACTGAGCTTATCAAGCAGTGCAGTACTGGTGAAAAAGTTGTCAAACACTAAATGGTATTGCCCAGGGTGTGCCCCTGTAAGTGCCTCATTAAACTGAAGTACAGGTGATGCTCCAACATTGGATTTCTCATGTTTAGTGTTTGGGTTTGTACTGGAATACAGCTGAAACCAGCAAATGTAGCCCAGATGTGTTGTATCATAACAAAACTTACAGCCGAGTTGAATTGGCGGTCCTCCAATAAATTGTTTGCATCTGTGACTACCAAAATAAGAAACCATGTACTCATCAATGCTGAAATACATTTCTTTGGAAACAATTCCATACATCTTTCACTGAGTGTGCTTGTAAGAGGTTGCAACTTGGAAAACTTGTTCTTTGGGTCCAAAATTGCATTGTCAGCAACATGCAAATTAGAAAATTAAGATTTTTTTAAATTTTATTAAATCATAGCTGTGTACATTAAATAAAATTGCATTGTCAGCAACATATAAATTAGAAAATAAAGATTTTTTTAATTTTAATAATTAATAGCTGTGTACATTAAATAAAATTGCATTGTCAGCAACATGCAAATCAGAAAATAAAGATTATTTTTAATTTTATTAAATCATAGCTGTGTACATTAAATAAAATTGCATTGTCAGCAACATGCAAGTTAGAAAATAAAGATTTTTTTAAATTTTATTAAATCATAGCTGTGTACATTAATGGAGTCATGGGGTACAATGTGCTGGTTTTATATACAATTTGAAATATTTTTATCAAACTGGTTAACATAGCCTTCATGGCATATTCTTAGTTATTGTGTTAAGACATTTATATTCTACATTTAGTTTCACATGTACCCTTGTAAGATATACTGTATGTGTCGTCCCACCAATTACCTTCCCTTCACCCACTCCCCCACCCCCCCTCCCTTTTCCCTTTCCCCATATTCTTGGGCTATAATTGGGTTATAGCTTTCATATGAGTTTGAGCTTTCAAATTAGTTTCATAGTAGGGCTGAGTACATTGGACACTTTTTCTTCCATTCTTGAGACACTTTGCTAAGAAGAATAATGTGGCAGCACATTTGTTCTTTGATCTCAGAATATTCATTTTCCAGGAACTGAGATGTATCCATTTGGAAGAATAATTCCCCCAAAAAATTTGAATTCAGGAATTAATCAAGTCAAGACTTATAATCTTACTTGCAGTGTATAAGTTGGAGTATGTGGCAATGAGTTCAATGACCTCATCATCAAGAAAAAGTTTGAGAATTTCTGTGGGAGTTCTCATTGTGGTGAAGAAATCGTTTATCAGTTTTGTAAATCTACCTGCTATGTATTATGCAGTTAAGTCAGCTTTTTTCCATTTGTGAACAACTTTCCTTTTCTTTGATGGAGGAGGTTGCTGTGCAGTAGATAAACATGGAACTTCATCATCAAGAGAGTCCACTTCAGGTGCATATGAGGGATCATCTGAGTGACACTCAGCATCATGGCCATCTTGAATAAGATACGCAGGTGGGCAGCAAAAAACCTGGCAGATTCTTTATTGTTCCACCTTCTTAATCTCCTGAATTCTCATCAGAAGTGTGCTGTTGCATTTCCAGGTGGTTGTATCACTATAGCACTTTCTTCTGTGCTGTCATCTGTCTCTAACAAGTCAGTTACTTCATGTAAACTTAGAGTCTGAGGCATCTTGAGGCTTGTAAAATGATTTCAATTTTAAAAAGGTAAACGGATATCATTAGGTCTAGTCATAGGGCTCTTGCCTAGTGCTCCAAAGCTGGACCATGCAAAATGTCAAACTCATAACTAAAAAACAAAATAAAAATCAGTATTTTCTTTTTGCAGCACAATAGCATAATTAGTAGAGAAGTAATAGGAAAAAAAACTATAAGATGTAGTGCAGTATTTACCTGTCTTTGAACGGTTCTTCAAAAATTTCTCCAAAATTCATGTCACTTTTTGACAAACCCCCAGCAGGCCAGTGTCTGCATCAGTGACTAACTTTGTGCACCACATGAGAACATGTAGCCTCAGGGGACAGACGTATGGAAAAAATCAGACTTCAGTAAGGACCTTGAGCAGTAGGATGTACAAAACTGTCACTGCATTCCAATAATGGAACATCAGGCACAAAGAAGTCCTGGGTCTGAGAAGGGACTATGAGACTTCTTTGCTGTGTGTTTTGGATCCAATCCCACATGCCTTTGACCTAAGAAGCTGCCCATGGCAACACCAAGGCAGCTGATTTTGGCTTAGAGAAAGGATCCAGGTTCTTATGAAATCCTAAGCTGGACCCAGGCAAATGATGGGGCGAAAAAGGAGCTGGGGAGCAAAAACTTGAGGTTGACGAGGAAATCCAAGACAGCCAAAGACCAGGAGTGCAACTGGACCTCACAGTGTTCTTCATCTCAGCAGGGTAGATATGAGAGTTCCGGAGTGACCAACCAGTCACCAGAGCCCAGCTGCGGATCAAGGAGAAAGCCCTTTGTAGGTCTGTGTTCTCTTTGGCTCCTTTAAGTCTTCCCTGTAGCAAGGTGGTTACCATGGACACAGGAGGAGTGGGATCCTGAGAGGTGAGATGAAATGCACCAAACAAACCACTAGGTTCCTCCATGAATTTAAATACAGCTTGTCAAGCAGAGCCTCCTATATTCTGCTGGGACACAGCTGAGCTCCTAAATTTCTATAGAGGATCTTACTCAAAAAAAATTGGCATTTCTGTAAACCTTGTCCTGCCAGATAAAGACTTTGCAAGGGAAGAGGGAGTGAGCCTTTTACCTCTCTCTGTGCCTTAGTCATTCATGGCGGTAAAGTTGTGAGCACTATTCTCTTCTGGGCTTCAGAGAAGTTGCCAAACACCCACCAGTCCTGAAAGTGTCACCCTGGGCATTGACCCATGAATGGATCAATAAATTGTGGTACATGTACACCATAGACTATTATGCTGCCTTAAAGAAAGATGGAGATTTTACCTCTTACATGTTTACATGGATGGAGCTGGAACACATTCTTCTTATCAAAGTATCTCAAGAATGGAAGAAAAAGTATCCAATGTACTCAGTCTTACCATGAAACCAATTTATAGCTTTCTTATGAAAGCTATAACCCAATTATAGCCCAAGAAGAAGGGGAAAGGGGATAGGGAGAGGAAGGGAGCAGAGAGTATCAGTGGAGGGAGAGTAATTAGTGGGACCACACCTACAGTGCATCTTACAAGGGTACATGTGAAATTTACTAGGTATAGAATATAAGTATCTTAACACAATAACTAAGAATATGCTGTGAAGGCTATGTTGACCACTTTGATAAAAGCATTTGAAATTGTATGTAAAACCAACACATTGTACCCCATGATTGTTTTAACGTACACAGCTATGATTTAATAAAAAGAGAGAGAGAGAGAAAGTGGGAAAACTGAAGAAAAAGGAAAATCTTTTCTCCCTATGGAATAGGAGAAATGAAGAGACGAGGATGAAGAGGGCATGAGGGAGAAATGGGGCAGAAGCCCACTGAAGCCATCCACTCTCGCCCAATGGAGCAGCAGAGGTGGGAGAAAGTTTGAGCTTTGAGAGTCCTGGACCCTTAATTAACAGCCTATGTTGCTTTGAAGGAACCTCCAGGATCACAATATGGGGAGAGTGTGTGCAGACAAGGAGGCTGATTTCAGAGCAGGACTCCACTCATTAAACACACAATTTTACTTACAGAACTCTCATTTTCACCCCAGGTCCTCTTCCAGGACTCCCACCTTTCCCAGGCTAAATTTGGAAAAGTTGAGCAAACTCTGCTATTTTAAGTTTTCTGTACAAACTTGAATATTTTGAACACATAAGAACTTAAGAAATAAATTGAGATAAATAATAACAATTTAATTGGTACTGCTTTATTTGGTAAAATTAAAATACTCAGCGATACATCCTTGTATCCATCAGCATTGCAAGTTCTAAACATGACATAAAAAATTCATGAACTTATTTCCAAATTACAGGGAGAGGAATTTTATTCAATTTTATTGAGGAATTTTACTTCCAAATTACAGTGAGAGGAATTCTAGCTCTTACTGCTTAATAGAATGAAGTTTCTCTAAATTTAAATTAAGAAAAAGAATAGACTTTACTACTGTAATGAATCAGGGAAGGTTTATTTAATTTGGTATTACTGTCAACAGACCATTTATTATGTAACAATTTGGAGTACAACAATATAATTAATGACTTTGTTGAAATGAAGATAAGAAAATATTTTATGAATAAACCTATTAATTTCCTATATCATTTTATATATGTTATATCCTCTAATTTGTGAATAGAACCTCTTGAATATAAAACTAATGTTCTGTTTTGTAATTTAAATGTAGTCTAACTGCCTGCTTATTTCTTATGATCGGGTTCATCTTAATGGGACATATTGCAACAGGACGTATTGCCAATGAAATTGAAACATTATTTGGATTTCAAGAACAAATGAAAATGTTCTTCTTTTAGATATCTGTTTTATTGTGGAGTCTTATGGAAGTTTTCTATGGGCATGTTATTATATGAATCTTTAGAGATTCCGTGGTAAACATAGAAAGATTCCCCTGTAAGAATGCAGTGATTATGGCCTAAGAGTTCAAGAGAATATGGGGTGAAAGGAACAGAAAAGGAATTATTGTTCACATTTTCCTATATACTCTGGTCAACACTTGTGTTTGTGGTCATCATCAATGAAAAAAAGGAACAACCTTTGAGGGTCCACAGAAGCCAGCAGTTGTTGGTGCCACACCGGATAACACAATGTCATGAATAATGCTGTAGCTGATATTAAATAAATGCTATTAGAGAATTGTGGGAGCAAGATTTGTACACTTTCAACAAAACACAGTCAGAGAGTCACAGTATTATGAGTAATAGCAACATTGCTACAATTCTTTTGTGGTGGAAAATGTAGAATTAACTAGGAATGTCACCTTTAATAATAAGGAGCATGATGAAATGCTACCTGTATGAACAGGAAGAGATAGTGCCTTCACAGTGTGAAGCATCCTTATGTGTACTGAGGGTGATACATACTCATGTAGAAATTTTTTCTGTACTCATTTTTCTAAGTTTTCACTAATAAAACTATAACTCTATAGTAGTCCTATAAATGTTTGTAGTACACTTTAATCATTAATGTATGTAGACTAGGCATCTTCATGCTTTCTATGTGGCCTTGAGTGCAGTGGACCATACCTCTTAACTGCTCAAAGTCCATCCATTATGAAGTCTTTTCTTCTGTCACCCCCGGTTTTTGCTTTGGTTCCTCTCACCATTGCTTCTTTGTTTTCTCTCCATGCCAATCTCCCTTCACTGGAAGTTAAGGATGATGTGGAGCTCTTCAGGGCTTTGGGGAGTTTTCTTAATCTATAGTCATCCTTAGCCCATCTAATTCACTTCTACTGCTTCCATTACACTCTATAGTGAATTCTGAAGTTCATATCTTATTTGAAAGTCAAACCTGTAACTCCCAAGTGCTTGTTATAAGCCTCTACCAGTATGTCTCAAAGGTAATCAGACTCAAAGTGTCTAAAAGTGTACTTCTATGTCACTTCCAACCCCACTCCCACTCCTGTGGCATGCTCAGTACAGTTGCTCAGGCCACGTCATGGGATCATGATTGACATATGCTCTCTCTCTTACTCGTGACATCTAATGACAAGGACTATGTCTAAATTATACTCCTACTAACCAGCATGTATTCAATCATTTGTTAAATTTTCATTAAATCATTTATTTAACAAATGTTGGTGGATCTTTACCATATGTCCAGCATGCTTCTGGGTGCTAAAGAGTGTAATAAACATAACAGAAAACCTGTCCTCATATTGCTTAAGGTTTAGTGAGAGGAAACTGACCAAACAAATGAGTAAAATTTGTGGTCATTAGATTGTCAGAAATGCTATGTAGAACAATGAAACACAGAAGGCACTAGAAAACTGTGTTTAGGGGAATATTGTCGGACACTATTTTAAATATTGTGCTCAGTGAGCACCAATGGACCTGAGGGAAAGAGTTGTAAGGACAGAAGGAACAATAGGCAGAACATCCAAGAAGCAGGAATGCAGTTTACATAGAGTGAGCTAAGGAAGAGGCCAGATAGGTAGATGAGGGTCAGAATGTGTAGAGATTTGTAATCCATTGTAAAGATTTGCTTTCTATTCTGAGTGAGTTGTGAAGATATACAAAAGCCTTTGTGTATGGATGGCAGTGACATGACTGGCCGGCCATTCTGTCTTCCACATTTGAGCTATTGGAAAATAGGAACAGAAGCAAGGAGTCCTCCTCCCCACCCCCAGGAGGCCATTACCATCATTCAGAATGGAGATGGGGTAGTTTTCTATACCAATATTTATATTTTACCTATACCTATATCTACACTTGAATGCTTGAGTACATTCATGAGCAGGCAAATATAAAATAATTCTCAGACAAGGAATTGAATAAAATCCAGACATTAAAATCATATTTTGAGTTTGAAATTCAAGGGTATTTGAGGACTTAAATGAACTTAAGCATACTATACAATGTATGTCTTGAACTTATTTCTACTACTTAAGTAAACTTTTTTACCCTTCGTCTAACACCTTCCATCTCCTCAGCCCAAACACCCATTCCAGCCCCTGGAAAACCACCATTCTACTCTCTACCTTTAATGCATATGTTAATAAGCTAGATTTAATCTTTTCCCAATGTATGTGTACTTCATTAAGGTAAGTCATACATGATGAACATACAATTTTACCTTTCAATTAAAAAATCAGGGCTTTTGCATATGGGGAATCTATTAAGTCCCACACACATAGAACCACATAATCCTACATAGGCCTCTATAGCACCACACCTGGAGTGAAGGTGTACACTAAAAATAAACCTACTATTTCACTTCCACCCTCATGCCCACCTGGTGACTTTAAAATAATAATTACCTTAAAGGTTGTTATACTACATAGTGGAGAAAGTATCTTTGTACATACCGAACCACAGGCTGGTGCTCATGTGTCTTTGTAGCCTGAGTTCCCAAGAATCGCTCAAAAGAAATTTCTTATTATCCCAGATTGTCCATGGCACCAGCAAATAACAGAAGTAAATCCAAATTTTTTCATGAAGAACCAGCTTTTATCTTAGGCTTCAAAGAATTTCAGTATTTAACGTTAGAAAGAAATCATTCTATTCTCAGTAAAAAATAATTAATTTTAAAAAATCATGAATTAAGTCCACAAAAATGATAGAGTACAATCCAACCTACATAAATAAATCAGTGTTATTTGACAAGGAATATTGAACAAATTCTCTTACTGGATTTGCTTGGAAACATTAGCAAAGGATAAGCATATTTAAAAGATGATTTTCATATGTCCCAGAAATGAAAAAACATAATAATTAACTTTAAAATGTTATGAGATAGGTCTAATAGTAGTTTTGTCAAAATTGATAAAATAATAAATAAACTAGAAAATGGAACTGAAGAATTTTTAGAATTAAACAAGCTTCAATGAATACATCAAAAAAGTGTGAATAAGGACATGGAATTCTGAATTATTTTTTACTGAGATTCAGAAGATAAAGCCTATAAATCAATGTGTTTCTTAGGGCACTGGAGAAAAAACAAAGTAACTATCAAAAGCAACAAAGCATGAAGGCTGTGTTGACCAGTTTGATGGAAGTATTTCAGATTGCATGTGAAAACCCCACACTGTACCCCAGAAGTGCATTAATGTACATAGTTACCATTCAATAAAATTTTTTTAAAAATAGCAACAAAGCATTTCTGAAAGAAGATAAGTTGTATTTGAAAAAATCAATATGAATTGTAGGAACTCAAAGGATTAATTTAACAACACATGAGAGACAGCTAAAGAGAGACAGTAAATTGTCCGAAGGAAGATCAGAACAATCAGCCTAGAATGAAGATGGAGGATAAAATCAGATGAAAAATACTGAAACATGTAAGAGAAATAGGGGATAGAGTCAGAATGTCTAACACAGATCTAATAAAGAGCTCCACATGGAAGTAGAGAGAGAATGAGGCAGGGCCTTTGACCTTTTCAGAAGAGATTAGATACTTCAGTAATCAAATTTCAGAATTCCAATACATATCACGTGGGATACATTTTAAAAAGTATATCTAAATATATCCAGATTCTTCTAAATGCACACCTAGATGTCACATCACAGTCTAACTTCAAACACCAGAGACAAAAGGTCTATTTTAATGATCATAGAACTGGTCACAAAGAGTGTGCTCCAAGCCACTGGAATGAGAATTCCAGGTTAAAAGTTATACCTGAACTACAGACTTCTTGGACTCTTTTTTGAAGAGTAACTTTGCTCTCAAAGCACCCATGTTTCCCCTTCTAAGTCCCTATATTCACATCATTCTTTGTTTTACCCATTGGTAGCTTTCTTTGCCCAGGCTAATAAGATTTTCCTGCCCATTTTACAGTTTTGAGGAGTCTGCAGACAGAATTCTGGGGGCAACACTAGAGATCTCTACAGGGCTATTGCACAGGGATCCTTCCCAGTGATTTGAGATTGTTGCTCTTGGTGTCCGGAGGAGCCATACCTGTGCAGAAACTTCTCTATAATCTTTTTGTGGTATCAAATTCGAGTGTATAGGATTTTCACTAATCTTGAAAAGTTACTGTGTTTGACATCAACAATGTCATCAACAAAGTAGAGCCTGGAAATGAGAGAGGGGTAAGGAATGATCAACAATGATGGTGGGAAGAGAAAGAGTCATTGAATAAAAAACAGTGCTACAGGTTTTCTTCTTCTGGGATCTTACTGGTCTGTTGGAAGCTGTGGACAGTGAGGATAAATCTAGGCTAACTATGTGAGAATACACTGAGAAAGAGTAGAATGAATGGGAAGAACAGAGGCATACTGGTATGTATCCAGAAAGTAAATGATGTGGAGAAGAGACAAAAAGAGAAAAGGAAAACTAGAATAAAAGAGACTGAACTGAGAATAGAGAAGACAGAGGAAGCAAAAAGGAATGAACAGAAAAAGGAAAAAAAAATAAAAAATGAAGTAGAAGGCAAACTAATGAAGATTTCTAATCAATAATGATTAAGAGAGAGTGATTAGGGGGACCTTCTGAATTTGCATCCTCTTTCACACTGCTCAAGATACTTCCCACATGATACACTACCTCAGACGTATGAACTGCCTCTTGCAAACCCTTGCTGGGGAGCACAAAAGTCTGGGATTAGGCTTGGCACTGGGCCCTATACCATTTCCCTGCTCAAATGGTACCCTTGAGCATTTTGTCTTGAGCTTTCTTGCCCTAAGATTTTGCTTTCATGTAACTAGTCTTACTAAGTGTGTCCTAAGTATGACATTCTACCCATTCAACTGGTACAAAATGATGAACTCTTATGCTCTCACTATGCCTTTAGGTAAAATAGCAACATCACTTAGGGAATTCCAAGGCATGAAGAGCTGAGAGAAAACCACTCTCCCTTGGGAATAAGATGATGATTCCTGATTCTCATGCCCCTACAGGGATAGCAAGACTGTCTTTCCATGGGGAAGCAGCCAAGGCTGAACTTAAACTCTCCTTCCTGAGAGTCCAGATATAGAAGATTTAGACACAGACACTGGGAATATCCCTTTCTGGTAGAGATCTCCATCTCTATCTAGTGAGTTTGTCCTCATTGGGAAATGAAGGCCCCAAGCCATGGCTCTGATATTAGACACCTGGCTAGAGCAGGAACTGCAGTGAGACTAGATCTGGACTTGTAACTGAAAAATCTATAAGATTAAAGTATGAAGATTGGGATTTAAAGGGAAATGGAAGAAACATTTGAGCAGGACCCAGTGCATCTTGATCTCAAAGCCATCACTAGTATTTGGTTCACCTACATTTATGATTATTGATTTTGTGCTCATTTTCCAAAATAATTTTGTTTCTAGCAGCTTAATAAAAATAGCTGTATCTTGGTCTTTAAAATATTTTATAAGCCCAATTCATAATTGCTACATCATGGAAGAAGCCCAAGTGCCTGTCAACCCATGAATGAATCAATAAATTGTGGCATATGTACACCATGGAATATTATGCAGCCTTAAAGAAAGATGGAGACTTTACCTCCTTCACGTTTACATGGATGGAGCTGGAACATATTCTTCTTAGCAAAGTATCTCAAGAATTGAAGAAAAAATATCCAATGTACTCAGCCCTAATGTGAAACTAATAGGGAAAGGGGAGAAGGAAGGGAGGGGAGGAGGGACAATGGGTGGAGGGAGGGTGATTAGTGGGACCACGCCTATGGGGCATCTTACAAGGGTACATGTGAATCTCTCTAAATGTAGAATATAAATGTCTTAACACAATAACTAAGAAAATGCCATGAAGGCTA
This sequence comes from Otolemur garnettii, assembly GCF_000181295.1. NCBI lineage: Eukaryota > Metazoa > Chordata > Mammalia > Primates > Galagidae > Otolemur > Otolemur garnettii. Next base: position 34,594,164 of record NW_003852396.1, read on the forward strand.
TGTTAACCAGTTTGATGAAAATATTTCAAATTGTGTATAAAACCAGCACACTGTACTTCATGATTGCATTAATGTACACAGCTATGATTTAATTTAAAAAAAAAAGATATTTTCATTGGAACTTCTCCTTTGCTACATAACACCAGGAAAACACCATCAGACTCAGTCATATAATTTATCCAGGAAGGACAAAGAATTGTAGCATCATGAATGGCTTATTCTACTAATATTTACTGAATATATTGTATGTACTTTGCGTGCTCTTTTTTTCTTTCTTAATCTTTACTAAATCCATATGAGGTAAGTTGTATTATTTGATTCTTTTTTTTTTTTTTGCCAATTTTAAATACAGCTTTATTTAAGACATTGCATTTTCCACTTACAATACAGTGCTTTTAAAGTGCAATGTTACTTCCTTCCCCTGTGCACATGTTCCATATTCAAGTATTGAAAATGCCCAGTAATTCACTATAGCAGCCCAACCTTAAATCTGCCACATAATTTGCTACAAATTTGGATCCTTCAATGTTTTACTGTGTGGAACAATGCTACATCTACACTTGGGTTGGCTTAATCAACCTCTTCAATGGTGGGGCCAGAGGAAGCACCACCAGAAGGAGGAGCACCACCACCAGGAAAGCCCCCAGGCATTCCTCCTGGCATGCCCCCTGGCATTCCGCCTGCACTCTGGTACAACTTGGTAATGATGGGGTTGCAGACTTTCTCCAGCTCCTTCTGCTGATGTTCAAATTCTTCCTTCTCTGCAGTCTGGTTCTTATCAAGCCAGTTGATAATTTCATTGCACTTGTCAAGAATCTTCTGTTTGTC
>NW_003852396.1:34596451-34599606 GCF_000181295.1 Otolemur garnettii
CTATCAATCGTTCGGTGTCAGTAAAGGCAACATAACTTGGAGTGGTTCGGTTTCCCTGATCATTAGCAATTATCTCTACTTTTCCATGCTGGAAGACACCCACACAAGAGTAGGTGGTGCCAAGATCAATACCAACCGCAGGTCGCTTAGACATGGTTGCTTACTCGTAGAGCCGGCACGGATTAGGTAAGACACACAGAAGACCCAGGAGCTGCCACCGCATTCAATGAGCTATTTGATTCTTTTAACAGACTAGAATAAAAATGCTCAGAGAGCTTAAGCAAATTGTCTCCCATTAAAAAGGAATAACCAGAGAATACAGGGTTAAAGAGCATATCGATGTGATTTTCAGAGAAGGACTCCATAGGAATATTATATCTTGTCTCAAGTAGTGCCTCTGGAACAAGTACTCATTGGATACATGCAAGAGAGTATAAACTTCCATAATCTGTGGCTAAATAAACCAGTAAGGACAGACTTAATAATTTTTGTCTGTCCTCCTTTTCAAACAATGAAATGAGCAGTACTTTTTTACTTTTGTTATCTGTTTATTTATTTCATTAAAAATTGAGTATATGCTATGCATCAAATGATACAGTGATGGGTGATAGTGGTATAGAAATGAATAAGAATTGGTGTTACGAAGCAAAGATAGCAATGTGATTGAAGATAAGTTATTCTTGGTAACTGTAGCAATACTAACATGGTGTCTCCAATTCAGCCTGGGGCCGGCATTAATGTTAAACCAGAAAAGATCTTCTGGAGGTTGCTGAAATCTTAGCTGAGTATTAAAAGATGAGGAGGAGATAGAAGCCTAGAGATTGAAAAGGAAATTTCAGATCTGTGGGCAATAAAATCAAAGGCATGGGCCAAAACAGAACATTAGTTTCACTGGCATCTATCTGTAAGCAGCCTACTGCTGGGGCAGGAAAGTTTCAGGTAAGAGAGGAAGAGAGGAAGCAGGATTCGCAATTTTATGCTAATCCTAAAGGAGGAAAGACAAAGTACCCATAGCAAAAATGAGATAGATTGAGGAGACAGCCCATCTCACGGACAAGTATATTAAGAAGAAAAAGGACAAATTTGTGATTGGAACAGGAGGAGTTAAAATATTTCCTTTGTCACTTGTTAATTTGTGTAATATTGGGCAAGATACCTGTTCTTTTCAATTGTAGATTGCCTTGGATGCAAAATGGGAATCACGAAGTCATACTTTAAGCATCACTGGTAGAACCAGTGAAATAACGTAGGCATAGCTCCCAGAGACCTACACACATCAGATCTGCTATAACTGCTAACAAGTGGGGTCAAGATCTATGTATTCAAACATTTTTATAATATTAATATAAATTAATGAACATTTATTGAGATTGTCAACTTATGAAAGACAATACTATGAATATAACAATGTTAGTACTATGTCCTCTAGACATTAGTGTGCACATGTCAGTAAAAACAATAATTTCCTTTTTGTGTTCTCTGTATGCTACAGTTTCTTAGAACATTCCAGTGTGCAAAAGGGGCTATCAAACAAAGAGACAAAAACAATTAAGTTTACAGCTTTCTAGAACACTAGTTTTCAGTAGTCATTTCATCACAACATAGTACAATGTATACTTTATTAAAATATACTCTGAAGAATATAGTGAGGGTGGCTTTTATGATTTTTTTAACTGTAAATTTAACTTTATTGAGGTTTCTAAAGACAATACATTTCAAATATTACTGGAATTATGACTTATTTATATTAACTGTTAATATTTTAAATAACTATTTTTAAAAGAAGTTCACTACATTACATAAGAAGTCAGACAATTAAGTTCATGAATTCACCCTAGAAAAAGTCCTACATGCTTCATTGCTGAATATCACTGTGGTCCCCCACCTTCAAAGTCCTTCCCTTGGCCATCTGGTGACTATAGGGATGTTTAGTAATGAAGCATATAACACTTTTTCTAGTATGAGTTCCTGAACTTAATTGTCTGACCTTGTATAATTATCTAATCAATGTTATAAAACCATTTGGAATAAAACACAAAAGAACACTGCATGTAAATCATGTCATCCAAAGTTCAGCAGTGCTTGCAGTAACATTAGCGAATAACTAGTCTCTCTGGTCTAATTTTACACAGTCCTGGCTATTACTTTGTTTTTTATTTGTTAGTTTTCCCAGTGATGCTATGAACTATTCATCATTTTTTCGATATATTTTTCTTTGTTTTAAACACCTAGAATTATTTTATATCAATTGATGTAAGAGTCTTGGTTGAAATAATAAAGAGGTGTGATGAATATTTCATGTAATAAATAACTATTTTATTTAAGAACGATGAAAGACCTTGTCCTGAACTTTCATGAAGGAGAAAAAAGTGGTAGATGTTGGAGTTATACTTCCCGGTGTAGAATTTTGGCTTCGTTACTAGCCATATGTGAAGTGTTTATCAGGTTTTTTTTTTTTTTAATCTCTTTGTGTACCTATTTCTTCTTCTGGAAAATACTCAAAATATTAGTATCTATCTCATGTTTGTTGTGTATATTAAATGATTTAAGATAAACAGTACTAACCATAACGTCTGATATATGGTACTTTGTAAACATTATCTGTCATTTTTAGTAGAAAATATAGAGAGGATACAATGTAATTATACCTACTATTAGGAAAAGTAAAGTATAACATCCCATCATATGTGATGTATACTTGTCTGAAATGTTTGATTTGAATCCATTGAGTCTTCAGATATAAATTCCAGTTGTCAAGAAATACAAGGCTCGGCTCGGCGCCTGTGGCTCAAGCTACTAAGGCACCAGCCACATACACCTAAGGTGGCAGGTTCGAATCCAGCCCAGGTCCACCAAAAAACAATGATGGCTACAACCAAAAAATAGCCGCATGTTGTGGCAGGCGCCTGTGATCCCAGCTACATGGGAGGCTGAGGCAGGAGACTCACTTGAGCCCAGGAGTTGGAGGTTGCTGTTAGCAGTGAAGCCATGGCACCCTATCCAGGGGGACAGCTTGAGGCTCTGTCTCAAAAAAAAAAAAAAAAAGAAATACAAGGCTTGGGCAACACCTGTGGTTCAGTGGGTAGGGTGCTAGCTGCCGAACCCATATACTGAGAGTGGTGGGTTTGAACCCAGCCCTGGTCAAACTGCAACAA
>NW_003852396.1:34599677-34609250 GCF_000181295.1 Otolemur garnettii
GAGAATCACCTAAGCCTAAGAGTTGGAGGTTGCTGTGAGCTATGATGCCATGGCGCTCTACCAAGGGTGATAAAGTGAGACTCTGTCTCAAAAAAAAAAAGAAAGAAAGAAAGAAAGAAAGAAAGAAAGAAAGAAAGAAAGAAAGAAAGAAAGAAAGAAAATAAAAGAATAGGAAAGAAATACAAAGCTTGCTGTAACAACCTCAATGACTTCTTGAGAAACAACCATTTAAATTCAGAAATTTTGCACTTCAAGTGGACTGATTTATGCAATGAGCCAGTCTATTTTAATTTTTTTCTTAGTTATCTTTTTTCAATTTTCAAATTTCAGAATACTAAGGGGTAAACAGGCTTTGTTTGCATATTTAGTTTTTTGTACAAATTGAGTCAAGGTTATAGGCATGTCACTCCATGCAGACAGTGTGCACTATACCCTATTGCAGTGGTTCTGAAACTTCCTAATGCCACAACTCTTTAACATAGGTCCTCATGTTGTGATGACACCCAACCATAAATTTTTTTTTGTTTCTACTTCATGAAGGCATTAGGATGGTTGAGAACCACTGGTTTAGAGGATCTGTCCAGTTCAATCAGAAGAGTGTTAAAGTTCCAACATATTATTGTGCTATAGGATTTCATATTATTCAGACCAATTAAGGTCTGTTAAATCTAGGAGGATTTGTGTTGGGTGTATAAATATTTAGAATCAAAATGTTCTCTTATTGTTTTTGTTGTCTTGACTAGTAGGAAGTGACCAACCATCTTTGTCTTTCTTAACTTTAGTTGCTTTAAATACACTTGTATCTGAAATTAAAATTGCAAACCCTCCTTCCATCTGATTTCCCTTTGCCTAAAATATTGTTTTCCAACCCTTCACCTTCAGTCTTGTTTTGTACCTCAAGATTAGGTGTGTTTTGCATAGATATCTTATAGATGGCTTGGGCTTTTTTATCCAATCAGCTAGCCCATGCCTCTTCATTGGAATTGAAACCATTTATATTTATTGAGAGAATCGATAAATATAGCAGAGTTCTATTCATCTTATTTTGTGAAAGTCTGTTGCTTAGTTTTCTCCTTTATACCATTGTGGAATCTAGGATTTGTCCTTCAATTTGTGGGTGTTTTCTTTGCTGGTCGTCCATGTAATACTCAGACCTGTTCTGAGTCAACCTGCAGAATTGATTTTGTTGTGGTGGATTTCCTCACCGTATTCATGTCAGTAAAAGATTTTAGTTCTCCATCACATTTGAAGCCTAGTATATTAGGTTACAGAATCTTCAGCTGAAAATTGTTTTGTTTAAGAATGTTAAAGTTAGATTACCATTCTCTTCTGGCTTGAAAGTTTTCAACTGAAAACTTTGCTGTTGCCCTGATGGATCTGCTCCTATAGATCAATTAGGGCTTACTCCTAGCTGCTGGTAAAATTTTCTCTTCTGTCTTGACTTTGGACAAGTTCATTTCAATTTGTCTTGGATGTGCTCTATCTGTTAAGACAAACTGGGGTTTGATATCCCTCTAAATGGAGTGTCCAGAATCTTTGATGATGCTTCGGAAATTTTCATTTATGATATCCTCCAGTACCGCTTCCATTCCATTGGGTCATTCTTTCCCTTCAGGGATGCCTATAATTCATCTGTTTCAATGCTTTGTGAAGTCCCATAATTCTCTAACTGATCTGCTTTTTTTCTCTTCTTGTATGCCTTTTTAAATGACTGAGTTAGCTCAAGAGCCTTATCTTCTAGTTCTGAGATTCTTTCTTCTCCATTGTCTAATCTGTTATTGATATTCTCCACTGCATTTTTAAGTTTCTTGATTGACTCCTTCAATTTCTTAAGCTCTGATATATCCTTCCTAATTTCATCATGTCTTTCACTTATTTTGAGGGGTCAGTTTTTGGATTTCCTTTTGGTGTTTTTCCGCTTTCCCTTCAATTCCCTTCATTGCTTTTCCATCCATATTTTAAATTCCCTCTCTGTTATTTCTATAATTTCTTTACAGGTTAAATCCTCTGGGGATAGCTACCTCATGATCCCTTTGGGAGGTTGAGCTGTCTGGTTTTTCACATTGACTGAATTTTTCTGTTAGTTCTTCCTCAAGTGTGTTTTCTTCTTGTTCACTTCCTTCCCCTGCTTTCCTCCGACTTCCTCCTTCTCTTTAAATTAGTTGGTCTCTGTGCTTAGGTGTTGAAATGATCTGTTTGTATAGGGCTAAAAGGAAGAGAAGAGTAAAGAACAAGAAGGGAAAGAAAGAAAAAGAAAGAGAAGGGGAGTGAAAGGAAAAAAATTAGAAAAAGGAAAGAGACTAGAGAAAAGATATAGAATAATAGTGGTGTTCAATAGGTTGCTTTGACTCATACCCACAATTCCAAGACTCTGGGGAACTGAGCTGGGTGGGTTTCTTGAGAATAGGAGCTCCTTATCACCATGATCAAAAGCAAGACACCACCTCTATCAAAAATAGAAGAAAATCAACAGTATGTCACAGTGTGGACCTACAAATACCATCTTTCAGAAGGCCAAAGCTAGAAGAACTTCCTAGACCAAGGACTCCAGGCCTCCTTGAGCCAGGCAAATTGCATGGCACCCCAGCCCAGGCCTTGGAGTGAGGCTTTGCCCCATAAATAGAATACTGAATAAAATAGAATAGAATAAAAAATTTTAAAAATTAAAAATAAAACTATATAAAATGTTTAAAAAGTGATATCTTAGTTGTTGTTTGACAAATTTATGAGGGAAAGAGGAGAAAAGTAGAAAAATATTTACAAAAAGAAAGAAAGAAGGAGGGAAACAGAAAAGAAAGAAAGAAACAAAAGGGGGCAGAAAAACCATTACAGAAATGGAGCCCATAATATTGAAGAAAGTGAAAATGAAAAAACAAAAATACAACAAAACAAAAATTAAATATCTAAGAAAATATTTTAAAATTATATTATGTGTATATGTATGTGTGTGTGTATGTATATACACACATATGTGAGTATATATATTGCCTAGACACAAGAAAAAAGAGAAAAAAAGATATATAATACAATATATTGCCTAGACATCAGGTGGAACCCTGGGATTAGGAGAAACAAAATAGGTACACTGAGTCTGCTGCACAAGATGGGGAGTAGAAGCCACTATCTAGTTGCCAAGGAGATCATTTTCATCATCCTGATTTATTTGCCCTCAATCAGGGCTTGGTTGCTTTGTTAGCATTCAATTCTTGCTGGTTCAAGAGCCTGAAGCTCTTGCCAGACCTCTTAGGAAACACACATTAACCTTCTAAATAGTTAACCCTTGCCCACAAAGTTGTTATCCTGTAGGTACAGGAGCTGCCCATCTCACCCCAAGTGTGGCTGCCCAAGCTCACCAGGCACAACAGAGCCAGCCACTGCTGAGACCCTGCAGGCTGCTCTTCCTTAGTGGCCCTCCCACAATAGTATTGCCCTGCTAGTAGCCAAATTGATGAGAGTTCCAATCTGCCTAGTGGTTCAATCTTGGCCATCAGGTGCCATTCAAGTCCACTCACTCATTTAAGCTCTCCCAAGACAGCTCTGGCAAATACCCAGGTCCAAGTAAAAACTACAAGGCAGGCCTCTCTCTCTAGCCCTCCACCAGAGGGTCAGCCAGCCTCTTCCTGCACCCAGGCACTCACCTTCTGTGCTGGTGTTCCACTGCTCCTGACCTCCTCATTGGCTCCTGGAGTCCCCTGATTTTTCACTATGCCCCCAGAGTAATGTTTCTGGGCACCCCAGCCAGAAGTGTCTGGAGTCCTTTCTTGTCATCTCACCTTGAGTGGCTGCTGAGATGTCTCTAGTCTGCCATGTTGCTTCATCTCTTCTAAGGGAGTTTTTAAATGATTGGCCATGCAATTTAAGAAACACAAGGAATAAAGTCAAAACAAGAGGGGGTAAATAAAAAGTATGAAGGTTATCCTGTCAACAGGTAGGTGGTCTTTATATACAACAATCGTGGCTATACTAAGGAAACTTGAGAAACTGAGCCTGGAATTAGAAGGCAATGGAAAGTTGAGTGTCTCAAATCTAAATTTTAGAGATAGATCAAACACAAAAAATGCAATAAGTCAAAAACAGGAAGTTTGACTCAAAAAAAAGTTAAGTTTAGGGTATAGGCTGAGTAACCACATAACCATTTCCAGTTTTCTAAGCATGGGACTCCGACAGCATTATTCTTCATCAAATGACATTCTGGTGAAAAATAAATTCATAAAATTTAAGTAATTCATAACTATATGGGGAGCTACATAGAGTATAATTACTTAATTTAGGACAAATCTGAGAGTAATTTGGGAGAGATTTAGACTTCAAACTAAGAATATAGTCAGAACAGAAAAAAATGAGATTGGCATTAATGTTTAGCCTGTATATTTACCACTTGTTTTAGACAAATAATTTACTTAGGTATAAATGATTTATTTAATTTCCTTGTTGTCTTATGTGATCCAGCTATAGACATCATTGCCAGGAAGGTATCTACTTAAACTAGAAAACAGAAACTTATTCTCCTGGTGCCCTTTGTCAATTTGTTTGGGATTGGTGTAATTGTAGCAGAATGCTGCTTAGATAGAATTCCCTGCCTCTTTCTATTGTGTAGGAGGAATGGTCCCATCCGTAATAGATACAGGGAGGAAAACAAAGAGATAACAACTCAGTGGGCAAGCAGAGCATGAGTGATTTCTGTTGAGAACTTAGTAGCACAGCCCTATTCACTTACACTTGAGACACAAGAGGGCTGTGCAGAGACAGTGTCAGAATACACTGACAGCCAAAGCTGATACTTCAAAAAGGATACTATCTTCAAGCCAATAAAAAGTAAAAGAGCTGCTCTCTAGTTCCCAGTCCTCCCATCCTTACTTTTGTTCTCAACAAGTTCCTAACTAGAGACCTTTAAAGGTATTTATGAATTCACTGACTTCCTACACTTGTTTGCTTATAAACATCAATGCATGTCTCTCTTCCATCTAATACTCATCCTCTGAATTCTCACTCTGAATGATACAGTCCAATAAATAATAATTTCTAATTGTTTCCCCTTATTACAAAAAATCAATGTTATCAAATTAAAATTATGTGACATTATATACCTACCATTTAAAATCCAGAAAATAGTATAAACTGTTAAGAATTTTTATCCATATCATTCTATATATAAATGATGTTATAAATATATATAAAATTTCAGTTACATACATGGATCTGTTATAAACACTTTATTATAGTCCATGCCTTTATACCAGGCTCAATCTCTTCATAAGCTAGGGTTTTATAATATGTTTTATTATCTGGTAAAGTGTTATTTGAATCTTTTCAAAAACTTTTTTTTTTGAGGCTCTTTTGTTTCCATATACACTTTAGAATGCCTGTAATAAAAATTCCTCTGGAAATTTTGCTGCAGTTTTTCTCAAATTTATCAATAAATTTGATGGTAATTTATATCTTTAAAATGTTAATGTGACTTCTCTATGTACATGGTGTATCTCTAATATGTAATCAGATCTTCATTTAAATGCTTTAAATGTAATTTTAAAATAGTATTCTCAAAGATCTTGTGAATGTATTATGATGCTAATTTCTAGATATTAATAAGTTTTCTTATCATAAATAATAAATTAATTTCTAATATTTCAGGTGGGTTTTGCTGATAAAAACATCTCATACCCCATAAGATCACCTGTTGCCCAGACAATATTCAGCAAGATATATATACTGGTTTTTTTTTCTTTATTTTTGTCGGTTTTTTTCTGTTTGTTTGTTTTTGTTTTTCATTCTTGTTTTTTGTTGTTGTTGTTGTTCTTTTAAACATTTTCCTTAAACATTTTCTTTTTTAAGTGTATCTTAAATATGAACATCTTAGTTAACTTATAATTAAATTATTATTTTTAATGGGTAAATTACTATTGTCAATTTGGGGGGGGTTATTATAATTGTAATTATGTCTGCTATGTAGATGGAAACCCCTGTCCCTTTCTTATTATTCTTTTTAGTGAGTAAATAATTTTAAAATAATCATAGTTGAATCACTTTTTTAAAATTATATAAATGTAAGTTATAAAGATAATGTTCTACACATATACAGTGAAATGATAGGTACAATCAAGTTAATTAACACACCTAACAATCAAGTTAATTAACATATCACCTATCACCTCACCTATTTAAAATTGTGTGTGTGTGTGGTAATAGTATTTAAAATGTACTCTTAGCAAATATACAATACAGTATTGTTAACTATAGTCACTATGCCACACATCAGAGCTCAAGAATTTATTCATCTTATAATGGCCTTACAAGTAAAAGTTTGAATCCATTAACCAACATCTCCCCATTTCCCCAGCCCCTAGTCACTGGCAACCACCATTCTACTCTCAGTTTCTATGAATCTGACTTCTTTATATTCCACATAAAAGTTGTATCATACAAAAGAGAAGATCTGATTGGAGCATATGGCAGCCGACTAACAGCTTCCTTGCAACTGGGCATGGTGAGTCCGGGGAGAGAAGACTACAGGCATCTCTGGCTGGTGGGATCGGCCCAGAAACATCCCATTGGAGACACAGGGAGTCAGTGAGGGACTTCTGGATCCTGTAAGGAGGACAAAAACAGTGGAGAACTGGCAAGTGTTTGTGTGTGTTCGTTAGGTTTAATCCCGCTGGAAGCTGTAAATTCAGCAGCTGCAAGATTGCAAACTGGAAAGGCCTTAACTGTGAGCTGTTTGGGTGTTTTTTGGACCCGGAACTCAGTTGAACTACCTTGGGAGAACTTGGGCAAGAGAGTGGAGGACTTTAAGCATCACCTAGTGCCCCAGACTGAGCCGCTAAGCCAGGCAGAGCTAATACTGTTCAGCTGTGGGCTGCACGGAGCCATTGTAGGAGAACTGCCCCAGCAAGCTCTCCCCTCAGGGTTACAGAGCAAAGATCAGGCAGGAGTGACTGAGCAGCCTAAAGATGGGGATGGAAACGCCTTACAGTCTTGGCCCTCAGGGGCATCGTGTGAGATCGGTTTTGGCACACTGGGTAAGTGGATAGCCACTTCAGGAGTGATCTCAGTGACAAGTGCTTTCCCTGGAAAGCTCTGCTTAGTCCAGATTGGCAGTTTAAAGTGCCTTTTAAGCCAGCTGAGGTGAGATTTGGGTTCTCCACCCTACATGGTTTGAGAAATCAGCAGTGGCCTCTAGTCTCCATCTCTCCTCAGCTGTATCAGCATTGTGATTAACATCTCATACCCCATAAGATCACCTGTTGCCCAGACAATATTCAGCAAGACATATATACTGCTTTGGGTTTTTTTTCTTTATTTTTTGTTGGTTTTTTCTGTTTGTTTGTTTTTGTTTTTCATTCTTTTTGTTGTTGTTGTTGTTGTTGTTTTAAACATTTTCCTTATAGATTTTTCTCTTCTTTTCTTTCTTCATTTTTCTAGTTTAAATATAATTTTCCATTATTCCTTTTTTAACAATTAGAACTTCATTTCTGCTAGTGTTTCTACCCTTATTATTTGGCTTTTTGCCCAATTTTATCCCATAAAGTATTTTGTTTGCTTGTTTTGGTTTGATTTATAGCATTTTTGTCTTTCCTCTCTACTTGGTGAAGGTGGGGTACTGTGTCCAAACAGGCTAGCAAAGAGCTGCTGACTTCAAGGGAAAAATCCAACACGGCACCTTCAGAGGTTGGGTCAAAATACCCTACTGTACACTTATATTGTCTTTCTTTCTGTGCCTCTCTTCTCTTTATTAATATTCCACTTTATCCACCTCCTCTCCTTTCTCTTTTTTCTCCTTCCCCCCTTTTTTTCTCTCTTTTTTCTATTCCTGTTCTTCAATCTTCTTATCCTTCTGGTCCTGTACCAAAAGGACTCATCAAAACTGTAGTGCAGAGGCACAGGGACTTAAAGAGCAAGAGAAAGTGAAAGGAAAATTAGGCCAGGAAGCAGATAAATCACTCATGAGAAAGAACCAGCAAAAAAATCCTGGCAACATGAAAAACCAGTCCGGAGCAACCCACCCCCACCATGGGACCATGAAGTAGCTACTGCAGGGGGTTCCACCTACAAAGAAATGTTAGAAATCAACAGAAAGGGCATTTAGAATACAGATGATGAAAACAATGAAGGAAATGATGGAAAATAACCAAAAGGAAATCCAAAAACAGAATCAAATAAGAGATGAATGGTAAGAAGAATATAGAAAGAATATAGCAGAGCTGAAGGAACTGAAGCATCAATTAAGGAACTTAAAGATGCAATAGAAATTATTGACAACAGATTAGATCATGCAGAAGAAAGAATCTCAGAGGTAGAGGACAAAGTTCTTGAGATACCTCAGATACTTACAGAGGCAGAAAAGAAGAGAGAGAAAGCAGAATGTTCACTGACAGAATTATGGGACTATATGAAGCATTCAAACACAAGTTATAGGTATCCCAGAAGAGAAAGAAGAATGCCCCAGGGGAATGGAAGTGATACTTGAGAATATTATAAATGAAAATTTCCCAAATACCACAACAGATTCTGACACAATCCTTTCAGACCTCAGGTCACCTCAACTCTAACTGAGTCTCTCCGAGACACATTGTGATGAACCTGTCCAAAGTCAAGACAAAAGAAAAGATTCTTCAAGCTGCCAGGAGAAGGTGCCAGTTGACCTACAGGGGCAAATCCATCAGGGTGACTGCAGACTTCTCTAATGAAACTTTCCAACCCAGAAGACAATGGTATCTACTTTTAATCTACTTAAATAGAACAATTTCCAGCCCAGAATTCTATATCCTGCTAAGCTAAGCTTTAAAACTGACAGAGAAATCAAATTATTTACTTATATACAAACATTGAGGAAATTTGCCACAACAAGACCACCTCTATAGGAAATACTTCAACCCATTCTACACACTGACCATCACAATGGATCAACAGCAAAGTGAGAATTCAGAATTTAAAGGACAGAACCTAACTACCACCATGATGCAAAAGATAAAACTAAACAATGAACTCTCACAAAATGAGATGAATAGAACACTACCACACTTATCAATTATTTCAATACATGTCAATGGCTTGAATTCCCCACTGAATAGTTATAGATTGGCTGACTGGATTAAAAAAACAGAAGCCATGCATTTGCTGTCTGCAGGAAACACACCTAGCTTCAAAAGACAAATTAAAACTCCGAGTTAAAGGCTGGAAGACAATTTTTCAGGCAAATGGAATTCAGAAGAAAAGAGGAGTTGCAATCATATTTTCAGATACATGTGGATTTAAAGCAACTAAAGTCAAAAAAGACAAAGATGGACACTTTATATTGATCAAGGGAAAAATACAGCAAGAATACATTTCAATTCTAAATATTTATGCACCCAATTTAAATGCTCCCAGATTCTTGAAACAGACATTACACAGTCTGAGCAATATGATATCCTATAATACATAATAACAGGGGACTTTAATATTCCTCTTACAGAGCTGGACAGATCCTCTAAACAGAAATTAAAGATATAAGGGACTTAAATGAGACCCTAGAGCAACTGTGCTTGACAGACGCATATAGAGCACTCCATCCCAAAGATAAAGAATATACATTCT